>NC_072381.2:65698939-66001969 GCF_028885625.2 Pongo pygmaeus
AAAACAAGACATTTATGCAGCCAAAAAACACATGAAAAAATGCTCACCATCACTGGCCATCAGAGAAATGCAAATCAAAACCACAATGAGATACCATCTCACACCAGTTAGAATGGCGATCATTAAAAAGTCAGGAAACAACAGGTGCTGGAGAGGATGTGGAGAAATAGGAACACTTTTACACTGTTGGTGGGACTGTAAACTAGTTCAACCCTTGTGGAAGTCAGTGTGGCGATTCCTCAGGGATCTAGAACTAGAAATTCCATTTGACCCAGCCATCCCATTACTGGATATATACCCAAAGGACTATAAATCATGCTGCTATAAAGACACATGCACACGTATGTTTATTGCGGCATTATTCACAATAGCAAAGACTTGGAACCAACCCAAATGTCCAACAATGATAGACTGGATTAAGAAAATGTGGCACATATACACCATGGAATACTATGCAGCCATAAAAAATGATGAGTTCATGTCCTTTGTAGGGACATGGATGAAATTGGAAATCATCATTCTCAGTAAACTATCACAAGAACAAAAAAACAAACACCGCATATTCTCACTCATAGGTGGGAATTGAACAATGAGAACACATGGACACAGGAAGGGGAACATCACACTCTGGGGACTGTTGTGGGGTGGGGGGAGGGGGGAGGGATAGCATTGGGAGATATACCTAAAGTATAATAATAATAATAATGATAATAAAATAAAAAAATAAATAAATATTTAAAAAAAAACCTAATAAGGTGTAGAACATCACAAGCAGCATGCAAAAAACACTCTCAACTACCTTAGCAATCAAGGCAGAGTAAGTGAAAATACCAATTTCTGCCATCAAATTGACAAAACATCTTTAAAAAGTTGACAACATCTGTGATTGCCAAGGACAGGTAAATTTAACATGGGAGTCCAAACTGGTATTGGGTGTTGGGGGTAAGTTTGGTAGTTTCTATCAAAATTTAAGATATGTAATACCTTTTCACATCCCAAAAAATTTTTCTTAACATCTATCTTGAGAAATGTGGATGTATGTTCACAAAGATGTCGATTCTTTGCAGAATTGTTTATAAAAGTAAAAAACTGAGTAATAACCTAAATGTCATCAATAGAGGAGTGCTTAATAAATTCTGATATATTTTGATGCAAAAAAAAAGAAAGTGTTAATATACACAACAGTAAACAAAATATTGTAATCAGTTGCTATAAACCAATTACCCAGCTTCAAAAATTATCAAATTATCAATATTTTTCAAATTTTGAAATATATTTTCCAACTTTTTGTCTTTAATTTTTCTGAGTCTTAGTGTTTCACGTGTATTTCATGTTTATTTCTTTGTAATGGCCTGTGGCTAGACTTGCCTATTTTTAAATGTCAGTGTGATCTTTTTTATTTAGTACTGAGTTTCACCTGTTCATATTTATTAGAATTATTGATATATCTGGAACTACTTTAATCTCTTTACTTGTGTTTTCTATTTCCCATGCTGTCTTTATGTTTACCTAGTCTTCCTTCCTGCTTTTAAAATGATTATTTTAAACCAGGTGTGGTGGCTCATGCCTGTAATCTCAACACTATGGGAGGCCAAGGCAGGAGGAATGTTTGAGCCCAGGAGTTCAAGACCTGCCCCGGTAACACAGTGAGACCCTGTCTGTACAAGAAATTAATTAGTTAATTACATTTTAAACACTATTTTAATTATCATGGTAATCCTTTAAATTAGACTTAACTTTAAAATTAATACATATCTTAACCCGTTTTCCAAATAACATATGTAGTTGAAAATACTTTTATCCTTACCATTCCTCTTATAATTTACATGCTAATTTTCCACCATTTTGTTTGTTTTACTTTTTAGAAATCCATAAATTTGCTATTAATATTATTACTATCATGAGTAATATTATTACTATCATGAGTATTTTATAAGAATGCTGTTTGTTTAGAAGTATGTATATATTTACTAATTTATATACATATGTATCTACATATTTTAGAAATTCTTCATATTTCATATTTTAGAAATTCTTCCAGTGAATATTCGTTGATGAAAATAGTTTGAGAATCTCTCTCCTTTATTCTTATTTTGGTAAGACGGTTTTGCTGGATATACAACTCAGTATTTTTTATATATATATATATATTAGCATTATATATATGCATATATTTATGCATTAGCATATATTAGTATTATAGATATATTAGTAATCATCTTTTGGCTTCAATTGCTGCTATTGCCTTTGTCTTATTATAATTTTTAAGTATCTGTTTTTCTTTCTTGCTGTTTTTAAGATCTTTTGTTTTGAGGTGATACAGTATTATTATTATATTACATATTATTGCTGTTGTTGTGTGAACATCTTGCCATTTAGTAGAATATATATATATATATGTTCCTATACATGTGAATTTATTATTTTGATAAGCTTTAAAAATTGTTAGCCAATATATCTTGAATTTTTTTTCTTTGTTCATCCTAATCTCTACTTCTGGGACTAGTTTGATTCTAGGTCTTGTTATCTTATTCTTCTTTTTGTAGGAAGTCTTTTATTTTAGGTTCAGGGAGTTCACATGCATATTTGTTACATGGGTAAATTGCACGTGGCTGAAGTTTGCTGTATGAATAATCCAGTCATCCAGATAGTAATCATAGTACCTGATAGTTTTTCAACCCACACCTTCCTTCTACCCTCCCCCATCTAGGAGTGCCCAGTGTTTATTGTGGCTACTTTACGTTCATGTTCACTCAGTGTTTAGCTTCCATGTGGTGTTTGGTCTTCTCTTCCTTCATTAATTTGTTTAGGCTAATGGCCTCCAAATGCATCTGTGCTACTGCAAAGAACACTAGTTTATTCTTTTTTATGGCTGCATGGTATTCCATTATATGTACGTACCATGTTTTCTTTATACAGTCCACTGTTGGTAGGTATCTAGGTTGATGCCATGTCTTTACTATAGTGAATAGTGTTGCAATAAACATGCATATGCATGTTTTTTTTTGCAGAACAACTTATTTTCCTTTGGGTATATACCCAGTAATGGGACTGCTGGGTCAAATGGTAGTCCTGTTTTAAGTTCTTTGAGAAATATTTATGCTGCTTTTCATGATGGCTCAAATAATTTATATTCACACTAGCAGTGTCTAAGCGTTTCTTTTTCTCAGCAAATTGCCAACATCAGCTATTTTTTTACTTTTGAGTAATAGCCATTCTAACCGGTGTGAGATGGTATCTCATTGTGGTTTTGATTTGCATTTCTCTAATGATTACTGATGCTGAGCATTTTTTCATGTATTTGTTGAGCACATATGTGTCTTCTTTTGAGAAGTGTCTGTTCACATCCCTTGCCTATTTTTAAATGGGGTTGTTTGTTTTTTGCTTGTTGAATTGTTTACCTTCCTTACAGATTCTGGATGTTAGGCCTTTGTCGGATGCATAGTTTGAAAATATTTTCTCCCATTCTGTAGGTTGTCTGTTTGCTCTGTTGATAGTTTCTTTTTCTGTATAGAAGCTCTTTAGTTTAATATAGTCCCACTTGTCAATTTTTGTTTTTGTTACACATGCTTTTGAAGACTTAGTCATAAATTTTTTACAGAGGCCAATGTCCAGAATACTATTTCCTAGATTTTCTTCTAGGGATTTTATAGTTTTAGGTCTTACATTTAAGTCTTTAATCCATCTTGAGTTAATTTTTGTATATGGTGAAATGAAGGGGCCCAATTTCAATCTTCTGTATATGGCTAGCCAGTTATTCCAGCACCATTTATTGAATACGGAGTCCTTTACCATTGCTTGCTTTTGTCAACTTTGTCAAATATCAGATGGTTGTAGATATGTGGCTCTATTTATGAGTTCTCTAACCTATTCTATTGGTCTAAGTGTCTGTTTTTGTACAATTACCATGCTCCTTTGGTTACTGTAGCCTTGTAGTATAGTTCAAATTCAGATAGTGTGATGCTTCTGGCTTTATTATTTTTGCTTATAATTGCTTTGGCTATTTGGGCTCTTTTTCTGTTGTTCCACATGCATTTTAGAATAGTTTTTTTTCCTAATTCTGTGAAAAATGAGACTGGTAGTTTGATAGGAATAGTGTTGAATCTGTAAATTTCTTTGGGCAGTATAGCCATTTTAACAATATTTCTTCTTGCTATCCATGAGCGTGGAATGTTTTTCCATTTGTTTGTATAGTCTCTAATTTCTGTCAGTGTTTTGAAACTCTTGTTGTAGGGATCTTTCACCTCCTTAGTTAGCTGTATTCCTAGGTATTTTATTCTTTTTGTGGCTATTGTAAATGGGATTGTGTTTTTGATTTGGCTCTCAGCTTGTACATTATTGTTGTATACAAATGCTACCTCTTTTTGTACATTGATTTTGTATCTTGAACCTTTACTGAAGTCATTTATCAGTTCTAGGAGCCTTTTGATGACGGCTATAGGGTTTGGTAGGTATAGAATCATATCATCTGCTAGGAGAGATAGTTTGACTTCCTTTATTCCTATTTGGATTCCTTTTGATTCTTTCTCTTGCCTGGTTGCTCTAGCTAGGACTTCCAGTACTATGTTGAATAGGAGAGGTGAAAGTAGACATCCTTATCTTGTTCCAGTTTGCAAGGAGTGTGTTTCCTGCTTTTGCCTATTCACTATGCTGTTGAGTCTGAGTTTGCCATAGATGACATTTATTATTTTGACATATGTCCCTTTTATGTGATGCCTAATTTTTTGAGTGTTTGTAATATGAAGTAGTGTTGGATTTTATCAAAAGTCTTTTCTGTGTCTATTGGGATGATCATGTGGTTTTTATTTTTGATTCTGTTTATGTGGTGAATCACACTTACTGATTTTGGTATGTTGAACCAACTTTGCATCCCAGGAATAAAGTCTACTTGATCATGGTGAATTAACTTTTTGATGTGCTTCTGGATTTTTGTTTGCTAGTATTTTGTTGATGATTTTTGAATCTATGTTTATCAAGGATATTGGCCTGATGTTGTCTTTCTTCATCAAATTTTTGCCAGACTTTGTTATCAAAATGATGCTGATATTGTAGCATGAGATAGGGAGCAGTCCCTGCTCCTCAATATCTTGGACCGATTTCAGTAGGATTTGGTACTAGTTCTTATCTATATGTCTGGTAGAATTTGGCTGTGATTCCAACTCGTCCAGTACTTTTTCTGTTTTTGATGGTAGGTATTTGTTATTGATTTAAGTTTGAAACTCATTTTTGGTCTATTTAGAATTTCAGTTTTTCTTTCTGGTTCAATGTTGGGAGGTTTTTTGTTTCCTGGAATTTATCCATTTATTCTAGGTTTTCTAGTTTGTGTGCATACAGGTGTTGATAATAGTCTCTGAAGATTTTTTTTGTATTTACATGAGGGCAGTTGTAGTATCACCTTTGCCATTTATGATGGTGCTTATTTGGATCTTCTTTTTTCTTTATTAATAATATAGCTAGCAGTTTACCAAACTTGTTGTTTCAAATAACTAACTTTTAGTTTTGTTAAGCTTTTGTATGGATTTTCACCTCTCAATTGCATGCAATTCAGCTCTGATTTTGGTTATTGGTTTTATTCTGCTAGCTTCAGGGTTAGTTTGCCATTGTTTTTCTAGTTCCTCCAGGTGTAATGTTAGGTTGTTAATTTGAGATGTTTCCAACTTTTTAATGTAGGCATTTAGTGCTATAAACTTTCCTCTTAACACCATTTTAGCTGTGTTTCAAAGACTCTGATATATTGTATCTCTATTTTCATTAGTTTCAATTTATTTTTATTTCTGCCTTGATTTTGTCCTTCATTCGAAAATCATTCAGAAGCAGGTAGTTTAACTCTCATGTAAGTGTACGGTTTTGAGAGGTCCTCTTGTTATTGATTTAGATTTTTATTGTGCTGAAGTCTGAGAGTATAGTTGGCAGGATTTTGATTTTTTGTTAATTTGTTGAGACTTACTTTACGGCCAAGCATGTGGTCGATCTCAGAATATGTGCTATATGCACATGAGAAGAAAATATATTCTGTTGTTGGGTGGCGTATTTTGTGGATGTCTATTAGGTCCAATTGGTTGAGTGTCAAGTTTATTTCCAGAATTTCTTTGTTAGTTTTCTGCCTCAATGATCTGCCAAACTCTGTCAGTGGAGTGTTGAAGTCTCCCACTATTATTCTGTGGGTGAGTCTTTTCATACTTGTTTTATGAACCTCGGTACTCCAAAGTTGGGTGCATATATATTTAGGATAGTTAAGTCTTCTTATTAAGTTAAAACCTTTATCATTATGTAGTGTCTTTCTTTGTCATTTTTAATCATTGTTGGCTTAAATTCTGTTTTACCTGATGTAATAGCAACCCCTGCTCTTTTTTGTGTTCTGTTTGCCTGACAGATCTTTCTCCATCTTCTTACTTTGAGCCTATGGGTGTTGTTACATGTGAGATGGCTCTCTTGAAGATAACAGACAGACAGCTGGGTCTTCCTTCTATATCTAATTTGCCATTCTGTGCCTTTTAAGTGGGGTAATAAGCCCATTTACATCCAAGGACAATATTGATATGTTAAAAATTTGATCCTGTTTTTGCATTGTTAGCTAGTCATTTTATAGACTTGATTGTATAGTTGTCTCATAGTGTCAATGAGTTTTGTACTTAAGTATGTTTTTCTGCTGACAGGTAGTGTTCTTTTATTTCCATGTTTAGCACTCTCTTAAGGACCCCTTGTCGGGGAGGTCTAGTTGTAATGAATTCCCTTAGTATTTTCTTGTCTGAAGAGGATTTTCTTTCTTTTTTGTTTATGAAGCTTAGTTTGGCAAGATATGAAATTCTTGGTTGGAATTTTTTTCTTTAAGGATGCTGAAAATAGGTCCTTAATCTCTCCATTTTATAGCACTACCTGAGACTGGGTCATTTATGAAGAAAAGAGGTTTACTTGACTCACAGTTCCACAAGCTGTACAGGAAGCATGGTTGGGAAGGCCTCAGGAAACATAGAATTATGGCAGAAAGGTAAGGGAGAAGCAAGCACCTTCTAAAACAGATTTTGGGGGTGCTGCTCTAATAAAAACCTAAAAGTGTAGTATTGACTTTGTCACTGTATAATAGTTAGGGTTTTGAGGTGCATGCTGCAAATACAAACTTTAAGGACAATTCTGTTTAGAGCTCAGAACTGAGAAAGAAAATAGGAGAGCTGAAGAAAACATTCCTATGTTCTTAAAGAATAATAATCAGGAACAAAATGATGGTAGAAATATAGATTTTAAGGGCGATTCTTCTGACCTCTCATACAGAAATGAGAAACATGCCATTGGAAACTGTAGGAAGCCAGTCCTTATTATAAAGTAGCAAATGACTGTGCTAAACTGTGATTTAGTGTTTTGTAGAAGAACTTGAATAGATGTATCTCCAAAGAAGGAATACAAATGGCCAAAAATCACATAAAAAGGTGATCAGCTGTCATTAACAAATGCAAAACAAAATCACTATGAGATACTACTTCACATACATTAGGATGGCTATAATAAAAATAAAAACGAAAACAACAAATGTCAGTGATGATGTGGAGAAATTGGAACCATATACATTTCTATTGGGAATGTAAAATGTTTCAAATTAATGTGGAAAATATTTTGGTAGTTCCTAAAAAGGTAAGCCTAGAATTATTATGTGACCCAGCAATTCTATTCCTAGGTATATCCTCCGAAGAACTGAAAACAGGTACTCAAACACCTGCTTGTACACAAATATTCATAGCAGCACTATTCATAGTAGATAAAATGTAGTAACCAAATGTCCATCAACAGACAAATGGATAAGCAAAATGTGGTCTGTAAATACACACAACTGGAATATTAATTAGCTATAAAAGAAATGAAGTACTGATACATGCAACAGTGTAGATGCATCTCAAAAACATATGCTAAGTGAAAGCAGCCAGACACTAAATATCACATACTGTATGAGTCCATATATGTGAAATATCCAGGTTAGTTAAATCCATAAAAACATAAAGCAGATTGGTGGTTGCCAGGGGTGGAGGGGAGTGGAGAATGAGGAGTGACTGCTTAATGAGCACAGGATTTTCTTTCAGTTTGATAAAAATTTGGAACTAGATGGATGTGGTTGCAGGACATTGGGAATATACAAAATGTCACTGAATTGTATACTATAGCCTGGTTAATTTTATGTGACATAAACCTCACCTCAATAAAAAAGTATATGTGTACATTTCTCCAATTCTAGGTGTATTTTAGCAAGTAAACTTGTCAGAGTACCCAGTCAATAGTACACTAGAATTGGAAGTGGTAATTTGTTTTTTTTTTAAACCATGGAATCTCTCAGTATGCTTTAATGTACTAATGTGCCTTGACAACTTCCAAATAAGAGATAGAACATGCAGAATTTTGGCAGGAGAGAAGGTATCAGGTATATAATTTTAAAGAGAGCCTCATGGGTACTGGTAGTTGTGGCAGCAGCAGTAGTAGTAGCAGTATCAGCACCAGCAGTAGTGAGGGTGGTAGCAGTAGTAGCGGTAGCAGTAGTAGCAGTAGCAGTAATAGAGATAGCTGAAATTGTTGTTGTAATGGCTAACATTGAGTGTTTATTTCATCTTTCATTCTAGGTACTTTATAGCTATTAACTCTCATAATACTCATACTAATGCTACGAGGTGATATATATTTATATTACTATTATTTATATATTATAATTTATATTATTATCTCAATTTTCAGATAAGGAAACTAAGTCCCAGCTATTAATCTATGTAGATATGGGTTTGGTCTAGCACGTGGATCTGTCCGCCAACAAATATTCATAAGTCAAAGTTCCCTTAGGGTGAATGTTCCCAGCTAGTCAGAAGCTCTGGGCAGGCACAAGCACTGATAAAAAGGTGGTCTGAGAGAAAAGCAGCTAAGAAACCTCCAGAGCATTTCTATTACAATTCTTTTGGAGAATTATGAGTGCAGGTAGTAGATTTCTGATTCCTGCATTCTCTTGTGAGCACTCACTTCCCTCCTGTTGATGAAGTTTTCGTTCCAAAGCTCTGCTTCTTTTTTGTTTCTCATTGCCCCAGCTCAATCCAACTGACTCCTCCTACCCCTTAATTATAGTGATATATATATCACTATAATATATATATAAAACCTCTAGTGTGTCTATGATCTATACATGAGCCTTGAGTTCACACTGCTTTGGAGGATAATGTATGTTTCCATGTTTCTGTAAGGACGCATGCCACGGTGTTAATTCAGTATGGGCATTGGCGCCAGGAAGGGAGGTGGACTTGGGATTGAAGAATTTTCCTCCTGTGCCTACCCGGAACCCGCTCCTCAGCCTCCTCTCCATGGACTCCCATCACCCTCAGCTCCATCCATCACAGCTGCAGCTCAGCCTGGTGATGTATTACACTAACATATCATTAGTGCAACGGCAGAGCAAGGAGCTTTGATGATGTATTGGGGCCATACATCATCAGAATGAGTCACTCTGATGATGTGTAACTCAAAAGATGGTACTATCCAGGGAAATGTGGACATACCATAAATCAGGGACAATGTTAAAGAAGAAAACCCAGGACAGCCTTGGAAGGAAAATAAAGGTTCAGCGGTCTCCCGCAGTAGGGATTGAGAGGCAAAACTAGTACATTCTTAATGGCTCAGATTGAAGATTTCTGTTAGCTGCGGCATTCTTATGAGTAAACCAGATCACCAGCATCCCGGGTGACACTTGGATTTCCTTTCCATCTGGAATGTAGTTTGGCTTCTGCCTTCCTGCAAAGCCCGTTGTTTTGACAGAGATACAGAGTCCATCAGATCAAAAGGAAAATGCTCCAGGTCTGTGCTCCACCCGGGTCTTCTTGGGTTGCCATCCATTGCAGGGATTGTGGAAGGCTTTTTAGTCTATGATGGTTTAAGCTTACCTTCTCTCTGAAGTGTTCAGCTTTCAGTCATTTATTACTGAAGTTCCATAGACTCATGCAAGAGTGTGAGTTTGACATTAGGATGAAAATATAAAGCTATAAAGCTATAAAGCCAGGGAAGGCCTTGCTGGGCTGTAGGAGTTATAAACAGTTGAGGATTTCTATGTGTCAGTGGGATAGATCTGGACAAAACTGTCTTTTCTTTTCTCTCTTCAAATTAGCCACAAAAAGGAGAGAAGATTCTATAACATTAAACTTAAGGCACAGAAAACAACCCCAACTAGATGTTCATGGGGCCAGTTTGCCTGATTGGCCTAGAAATATTGCCACTTGGGTCTGGAGTCTGCTGAAACTTACAACATCCTGTCCCCTACCTTTCCACTTGACTCTATCCACAGGGAGATACGTTATGAAAATTGTCAGCCTCCCTCCAATCACCTCAGTTTGGGGGTGTGTGTGGCATTTTCATAATTAAGAGCATAAAACTCTTTGTAACTTTTAAAAGTGATAAAGAAAGTCTTAAGGAAAGGGAGTGAGAGCCACGGGCAGAAGGGGGAGGTAAGACCACACACAGGCACATGGGGGAAAAAATTAACGTTTGTGTTTAATGCTTTATTTAATGCTGAACTGTCAACTTGAGATCTGAGGCCATAACATACCAGTTCTATCCCTCCACCCATCCAGAATAAAATAAAAATCAAAGCCTAGGTGCTTTGGGACTGCAGAATATCAGAACTCAGCCCTTGGCATATGGGATCCATTATAGGCAAGAACTCTTCCTCCAGGGGTTCCTTCCTCTAGTCCCCACCCACACTCCAGCAGCAAGCAAAGGCTTCCAGCCAACCCTGGTCATGTTGCTGTGACTCATTGCCTTTGTTTATTACAAGCTCCACAGTGGACTCTGTCCTGAAGGGCAGCACAATTGGAGAGCTCTCCTTGGGGGTGCAGGAGAAGGGTTTTGGCCACCATAAAACACAACGTCCCCGCTCCCCTCCCTGTGGAAAGGATGGGGGCGGTGGGGGGGCCTCCACCACCTGAACAGCAGTTAAGAGAACAAAATGCTTTCTTTTTTTATTGTTCTCAAATAGCTGTGCCTTCAAAGGCCTTTAAAAGTTGAAACAAAACAGATCTTGCCTCTGCTCTTTATTTATTCTTTGGTGGGGGGAAGGGGAGGAGAATGAAGTTGCTGATAAAGCCAGTACATTTCTTGGGAGTTGTTTATAAAGGAGTTGGCACCGAAAGGGGTCCCATAATGCCTTAGGGACATTCTCTCTGTGGAAAGGGGTGGCAGTCACCTGCATCCGTCTGCAAGGACTCCCTCTGTCTGCGCAGTGAAGAGTCATGAGGCACAGGCATTGGGCACCCATGATGCCTGGCCTAATGGGAAAGCCAGGGGAATAGCTATTACCAATACCAAGGGATGGGCTGAGGGAACTGTTGAGATCTACATGACAACACAACTCGATGATCAACATTAGCACAAGAAAGAACATAAGAAATTTACCAGAACTATAGTTTGAGCTACTAGGCCAGTTAGCTTCATTCAAGAGTGGTTTGGGCCAAGCTATGTGGCAGTACAACCATTGAGTGACCCTGCAGATTTGGCCCACTGGGCCTGCAGCCCCCATCAGAGCTGTGTCTGCTCACCAAACCTGCTAGATACTGTGAATGTCAACAGTAAGAGGCATGGCAGAAGCAGAAGCAACAGGTCCCACAATTATTACACATTGTATATCAGCACTGTGTTAACTACTTGGCTTACATTATATCTCATTCAACTTTTATAATACCTTGAAGGGGTAGTTTTATGCACCCCATTTGCATTAGTCTGTTCTCACACTGCTTTAGAAATACCTGAGACTAGGTAATTAATAAAGAAAAGAGCTTTAGTTGGCTCACGGTTCCACAGGCTATACAGGAAGCATGACTGGGGAGGCCTCAGGAAACCTACAGTTATGGCAAAGGTGAAGGGCAAGCAGACATCTTCACATGGCCAGAGCAAAAAGAAGAGAGAGAGGGGAGGCACTACATAATTGTAAACAACCAGATCTCACAAGCACTCACTCACAATCATGAGAGCAGCACAGAGGGGGAAATCCACCCCCATGATCCAGTCACCTCCCACCAGGCCCCACCACCAACATTGGGGATTACAATTTGACATAAGGTTTGGGCTGGGACACAGACCCAAACCATATCACCACTTTTAGATGAGAAAACCAAGGCTAGTATCACTGCATATCTGTTCTGCAGTTATGGCTAGTAAGTGCCAGAGGAAGATTTCAATCCAATTTCCTTTGACTCCCAAGATTTCAATTGCCAGCATTGTGTGGCCTGCAGTGCGGGTCACACCTGCAGTGCTGCCCAACCAGGCCTTGAACCTCTCCATTGCCTCAGCCCCTTCTCAAGCTGCCTGCCTTAGGGGATGGCTCAGACTTCCATTCTAGAAACCATGTCCAACTTCTTTAAAACTTGAAACAACCATTATTCTATTTCAAACTTCCTATTATTTTGTGCATGAATTAAAGAGCAGAGGAATAGTCTTAAATGCCAGAGGCCACTTGCCGAAGGCACAAAGTCAAGGAAGAAAACAGCTAAGTGGATGGGTATGTCGGGGAGCTGCTTGAGTTTCTCTTATGCTTGATTTTCTCTTATCAGCTCTGGAGCTGGTCTCAAACCTGTGACCTGGTTTTTTGACAATATGTCCACACCTTCTCTACCTTCAGACAGAGAATGTGCCCAGAGTCTAAAGGGCAGCAGAAACATGCAGAGATAAAGCAACAACTTTTCCTAAATTACCTGAATCTCCAGAATAAATAATGATAATAATAACAATAAAAACACCCCTGCTATGTTATTTTGTGCCCCCGCCCACTTCAACATAATAATAACGCATAGTTTTACAAGATGGAGGTGCAAGAACTAATAAAATATATGGTTTAATTAACTAAACTTATGCTGTAGTCCACATTAGAAGGCCATGGTTTAGCATGTACTCTCATCCTCAGGACAGAATAATGCAAACAGCATAATTAAAAGTTGATGAGAAGTATATTTATTGGGCACACAGCAAGAAGAGACATCCAGATTTATGATACATAAAGTAAACCTTTAGTTTACAATATAATTAATATTTTTAAAACTACAGTGTGCATATAATGCAGCCAAACAGTCCTCTTCCGTGGAAGGATAATTTCTTTGGTGCTGATCTTGGCCCCATTTAATAGTAAATTATGTTCCTGAACATATACAAATGTAACATGATCTATTATGATCTAGAGATGATGCTCATTGAGATGTCTACAGCTATGATAGATCATGGTTGTACATCTCTGAAGACATGGAAGATGGCTGAAGGGCCAATTATTTATCTGTGGCATGAATTCCATGGTTATTAGTCACACACGCAGTGATGCAAAATGAGGGTATGCTACTACATTTTAATCAATCCCTGCTCAAGAAAACCCTTCGTTAGCACAGACCTGAGGATATCAGGAATTTGCAGTGGAAGAGGTGAGCTTTATAAAAGCAAGGGGGTTAGGTTAGAAGGACAGGCTCAGAGTCCCAGAAAGCACCAAACATCCACATTGGTTTTGAGGACTCCCAGCATTTATGAGCTTGGGCTACAGGTTCAATGTCAAGTAATCCTCTAACAATCCTGTGTGGTAGGTACTAATTTTTATCATGCTTATTGCACAGATGAGGAGACAGGCTCTGCGAAATGACCACGCCAGTAAGGGCAGAGCCAGGATTCCTAGCCAGAAATGTACAAGCCAGGATTCCCAGCCAGATCCTACAGACTCATTCTGTTCCACCCAAGGCTTCCATGAAGGACCTTGGAGAGAGGTGAGCTTTATTTCTCTGCAAGCCAGTCCACACTTCTCCTTAGGGTCTGGGAGCTCAGGGGTCCTCCTCTTGCATAGATTCTGTGTTTCTCCTCTCACACACATCCCTACATTGTCTTTCTGAGGGACAAATTGCTGTTGCTCATACTGTGCATTGCACAGTTTTCAGGAGACTCGGTCTGGATTCTCATCTCAAGGACATTCCAAATAGGAATGCTGCTATGTGATAGACTTATTTTTCCTTGAAAAAAAAAAAGTCCAGGTATATAACTAAATAAGTTAATTATCTTCCCTCTCTCCCTTCTATTCTTCTTTCCTTCCTTCCTTCACTTCTGTTTTTTAAACCTGGGGATTGGTTTAAAATTTAGACTTGTATTTTCTTTTTAGTGAAACAGAGATACTACATACTTGAAAAAAATAAGATGGCTTTGTATATATTCTTTAGTGCTCATCCTGTCTAAATTTCCCAGGCTGACTAGTCTACCTCACTCCATGGGCTATGAGGAATGTGGGCAAGGTGTTTATTAGCATGGAATTCTCCCACTTATCTGTCTGCTGTGCTTGTTCTATCATCTGGATCACTGCTATGGGAGTCACTGAAGGAATTTAAGAAGAAATATCTGGCTAAATTATTTTACCCAATATACATGTGTCACAGGTCATGGAACAGTCACGAGCATCTTATGAGAATGGCAAATAATTTGACGGCACATGGAAGAACTCTTTGGAGCCATGAGTGTCTGAAGTTTGTACTTGAGATCCCATTGCTTCTGCCACAACCTAGTCTGAGCCCTATCACCCAGTATTATAACCACAGGCAGGAGGATTCCAGTCCAACATGGGCCACACTTTCCACTCCAGCATAGTCCAGACTCCAAGTGGAAACCAGCATGGCTTCCTTAGCCCCATTGGCTTGAGGAAGACCCCACTGGCTTGAGGCTTAAGGGAATTCATTGGAACCTGAGTGACAGCCAGTCCTAGAAGGGGGCATTGCGTCCTGGTCATGAGTTTTGAAACTGTGTCACTGGTGGTCTGGATGGGATATCACCCAGCTTTCAAATTAGGATGTTTACTAGGTTTCAATGAAACTAAGTGAAATATTTATCTAAAATCCTAACTCTGGAAAAACTCTCAGGGAGGGGCATGCAAAGGAAAAATACAAAATAAATTAAGTACTAAGTAGATAAAAATATATGAGTTCTTCTTCATTATCTGGTTCATTACACTGTTTAGTGCTTATTAAAATCACTGTTAAATGATTTAATTTTGTTTGGGGAAAGAAGTGAATGAAAAAAGAATAAGAGATTAAGGAGATAAGCTGCTGAGGTTTCCATTTTGGAACTGGTTGTAGAGCTAGGCTACGATGAGAAAATTAATTTGTAGGTCTCTCTGGGGGAACAGTCAACACCAGGCACCACAACACAAGCAATTTGCCTTATTTTTTGCTTAATTGGCATGGCCTTCTCTGGGGAGAGCTCAGGCTAAGCCAAGTAAGAGGATAAATCACCTCTAGTGTGGCCCCTTCTGGGTCACGGATAATTTTTCTGACAGCCATGTCAGATCAGGATGCTAATGTGTCAGCTAACTCCTCTGTATGCCCGCACTGAGAGTGTAATTTCCTTCCTATTAGCGTACATACTCACACAAACACTCTCCCCAGGGTGGTTTAATGATGGTCCCGAGTACAGTCTTGGGGAAGAAGGGTTCTGAGGAAACCTAGGATGTATTAGGCCAGAAAAGATGGCAGTCTTTGCTTCTAGAACCACATTTATGCCTCCTTCAAGAGAGCTTCTTTCATCCTTTCAGGAACTTAGTATCTTCTAGTTTCCCCGGATGACCCAAGATACATGCTTATGTGTCATCTGGTAGGTTTGTAGTGGTGGCAGTCACCCTGAAGTGGTCTTAAGTTTTCATGGCAATTAACATCAGACCACACTGCCTTTACCAAGTAAAATATTGGGAACTTAACATGCCTTTAGGACACCATGGCTGAATCCATGTGAATGACACTAAAGGGGGAGATGTTGAGTTTTAAGATAAACTCAGAATGATACCAGGAAAGGGGAGAATATGTGTGCTTTTCAAAACCCAGCATGTAAACCACAAGAGACCAAAGTGATTCTAACTCTAGTCTGCATGTCCTGGGGATGGCACAAGACACTAGGAGGTCCGAGTTTGGTCTCAGGAAGACTTTCCTCAGACGTGAATCTTCTTGGGCCTTTAGATCCAGTCCTGAGATCACCAGATGCCAATCTGCAATCCTGGTTAAGGACGTAAATAAAGATTTGCTTGTCCTCCTGGCCTCAACTGCAATCACTTTTTTGTCCTATGTGACAGTTATACCAAACTATTTGACATTCCCTGGATGTTTCATGCATGAATGTTTCTGCTCCCTGAGGCAGAAAGAAATCCCCCTTCCCTGTGCATATGGTTGTTTATCATGGCACTCATCCCAATGACTGAGCTCCTGGAGGTCGGGGACCTTTGTCATGTGCATTATTAAATGGATATTATAGATGTGTAGAGTCCAGCACATAGTAGGTCCTTGATAAATGCTGAGTGGATGAACTATAACTTGATAGAATCTTCCCTGCAAGGAAAGTAGAGGAGATAGGAGATTATATGACTACTTCCAAGGCAAGATAGACAGTGCCAAGTCCCTTAAGAGAGGTATGTGTCTTTATGGCGGTTTAATTGGGGAATAAACTGAGAAGAGTTGGGTTACCTTGAGGGCCCCTCTGGACTCTGAGCATTCATTATTCTGAGAAGCAGAGATGCACTCAATTGGGGCATGGTGCGGGTTAGAGCAGTGCTGAGTGCAGGTTGTAAGCCCTGCATGAAAGCTCAGGGATGAAATCCTGGGGTGTACAGCATCTTCTCTTTGAATTCTAGAAGGCAGGTTTTACCTTTCTGCCCAAGCCTGCCTCTTCAATAATATTAGTCTCCCTACAATATCAAGCCCTTTCCACCCAGTCCTCAATCTATGCCCAATGGAAAGACCATCAGGAACCTAGCAAATGGACAAAGGGCCTCCCATCCAACAACTGTGAGTACAGAGGCTGACAATGATGACTCCAAAGGGAGGAAAAAGCAAGCCCTTTTCTGCCTCTGATGATAGAGGGAAACAGGCCAGGCAGGCTGGGGGCCTGAAAAGTTCTTGGCAATGAGGACTCAACATTTTCCCCCAAGAGAGCATCTAATAGTTCACTGACCATCCCTATTAGAAGAAGGAAACTTGCTATGTTCTCTGCTACAGACACACTGTACAGCCACTCACATCTTTTCTGTTGCCCAGAGATTTTCACCACTGCTCAATGTGTGCAGCATCATGAATCTGAAAGAAAACAAGCAAGAGGACTGGCACTGATCACCAGAGGCAGAGGAAGGGCTGTGCTGAGGCGCCGGGGCAGGGCCAACCTGGGCAGGTGCCACGGATGAGCCAAGCTAAATCTTTCCTTTATCCTGATGCTTCCCCTCCCAGGAGCCTTTGGTCTCCATTACTAAATCCTCTGTAAACTGCTGTGAGGGCAAAAAGCAAGCCTCTGCCTTTCATAATAGATCTGGGCATAAATGAGGATTGTTCCTAGGTAACTCACCCTGCCCTACTTTCTCCCACCTGCTTTCTAACAAAGTCAACTGAAACCAAACAGAGCTGGGCTTTCAAAGCCCAAGATTTAAAACAGAAAAATCCTCCCTTTCACAGTGCCTATACTTACCAATATGTATTCTGTATTTATACAGCATATTAAAACCTAAAACCTACAGTAATGCAACATTAAAGTCAAGAAATGCAAAAGTTAAGGGTTTATGACGTTGTTAGCTTGCCCACATTGTGCATTCTGCATAATGAACCTCACCTTGAAATTCAAGCCATATACCATGTGGCTGAGTTCACCCCACCAGGCAAACCTTAAACCTTTTGCATTTTGTGAATCTCATTACCTCAAATTGCAATATTAATGACTGAAATGTGCAGCTGAGAAAATGCTAATTTTCTGCTTTTCCTTTCATTTTATTTTTCATCTATTTTCCCCTCTAATTAAAAAAGCGGGGAAGGTAAAGAAATAGGGAGAAAGGGATGGGGGAAAGCCAATGGGGAGGAAGCCCACCACATATAGTCACAATGTCAGACAACTTTATGAAAGGGGAAACTGAGGTCAAGAGGGAGATTCAATTTGCCCAGTGTTACTCAGCTTAGGAGTGGCCTTGCAATAAGCTTCCCACTGTAAACTCAGGGCTCTTCAGCTTCATTTTCTTACCAATTCTTTTCTGAGGCCCCAAATCCAAATGGGGAAATGGATCCAACAGCAAATAAAGAAAAGGCAAAAGCCAAATTTTCTTTGAGCTTCTCCAACTACTTTTTTTCCATTTCCACTATCTGGTTTATCATCACTTAGCACAACTCTGATCTCGAAGAGTGCAGAATGACTTTGAAGTACTGGCATTCAAAGAAGGTTCATGTCACAGACCACAAAAGAAACACATTCTCTCTTTCGTTGCATCATTCCCAAGCAGAAGAATAATTTAACTCACAAAGTAGCCTGCATGGACAGAGCCCCTAGGGCTCCACATTATAATCAATAATATTCCCTTCAGTCAGTGAGCTGGCACCTTTACGGGGATGGCTGGTCCCCACTTCTTGTGGATAAACAGATACAAGGTTCTGAGATGGAAAGCCTGGTTGACAGTCCTGGCTTCCCCTTGAGCAGCCTGCTGTCTGGGTCGTCCAGAAAAGAGAAAGGGTCAGTGTGACCTCTAGTCAGACTTTCCAATGAATCTAGACCAGGGCTGCCCTGACACTTGGCAGGCTCATAGAATCAACAACAAAAAAATCGTATAGATGAATTTTTATTCCAAGAAATTTGACCATAAAACATATATTTGTCTGTTTCTTGATTAGAATGCATCTGAAGGCAATGCCAACTTGGCCCCAATGAAGGAATGAGGAATGAGATGAATAAAAAAGGAAATGCAGGTGCCCACCCCAGAAGGAGATGCTCCTAAATGTCAAGCATCAACTTCTAGAACTTCCCTCACCCAAGGGCACTGAGAGTTTCCTTCTAAAGGGAAACTTCCCTTCAAGACTTCACTATCCCTCACACCTTATACACCTGGAAGTCATTTCTGTTTTGTTATCCTGTTTGGAATCCAAATGCATTATTCTAGAATGTGCTGGAGGTCCTTCTGCCTGGGTCCTTGCGGACGTGTTTTTGAGGAAGGGTGGCAACTCCAGGGCAGTGATCCAGCTCCTACCTCCATCACTGGGGGAATAAGAACCAAACACTTCAAGTAGGAGGTGGGGAGAGGAGAAGAATGCCCGCAAGAGGGTTTGGCTTAGTTAGAGGACCCCTTTCCAAATGACCCAGAAACCCAGTGGATAGAGTGGAAACAGATTTCATGGGGCAGAAGATGAGGAAAAAGAGGAAACATGCAAGACAGAAAGATGAAAGTCAGAAGCCAATGCCCATCAAACAGAAGACAGGAGGAAAAGGGATTTTCCTCACACCATCAATCCTGTCCAGAAGTGACTTACCCTTTCTTGGTCAGTTTATTGAATCCAAAAGTGCTTACCCCAGCCAACAGCAGTCACTCTCCCTTCTCTCACCTCTCCCCTCAAGTCCCTGCTGTTCTCCCCCTAACAGATGGTAGCACACACAAGCATTTTTTTTTTTTTGCTTCTGATGCTAAGCATGATTTACAGGCTTGAATTATTATTTATCATTATTCATTTTCTGTCAGCAGTGCATTGAAGGTTAATAGAAATGCCAGCATGCTCACTGATTTACTTAGTAAAATATTTGTTCCAAGGTTTAGGTCATATGATTGGTGTCTGAGTGAGTTTCAGGTTTATGCATTATGAAAAGCAAGATGACTTGACCTTCAGCCACTAACACTAGCACCATATATTACTTTAGTGAGTGACCTTCAGAGACCTAAGATGCAGTAGATGTATTCAACACATGTTAGCCTCCTCCATATTGCTGGCATTGTATACATACCAGCTGAGTTTATGCAATGTAAGCTGAGCCCTGGAGCCCATCTAATGAATGGGAGGCAGATGAGATGTAAACTTAGGCTAAACCAGATCCTCTTCTTAAGATAATAAATGGATTTGCAGCCCAGCTGCACTGAGTGTCTGTATATACACAGGGAATAATCGCTTCACATTGCCTCCTGGGCTCCTTGCGGCTCGGTGGAGAGAAGGATGCAGACAAAAGTGCAATTCTGAAGGAAATGTGTTTTAGATGAGCAATTAGACAGGGCTCCAAGGGAAGAATGGACTTGGAAGAACCCACCATGCTAGCGTCATTGTAATGTCGTTGCAGGCCGGGGATGCCAGGGAAGGGAGATGGTAAAAAAGGGAGAGACATGAGCCTTGTCATTAGAAGCTTGGAGCCAGGTTAGCAGAAGAGATTTAACTAGCATTACAGTGATGTAGAAAATAAAAACTATGTTAAAAGCAATGAGTCGGTAATTAATTTCTAAAGGGCCAGTTCTAATTATTAGTGTAGAGGTAATGCAGTATCACAGTGAAATGTGTTTAAGTCACAGGCCAAGATTTAGTGTGCATGAGTTTGAATCCCAGATCCACTGTACAAGTTGACTTAACCTACTTAAGCCCCAGTTTTCTTATTAAAACAACAATAAGGTACCAACCTCTTGAGGCTGCTGAGAGGGTCCATTGAGATGACAAATGTAATGTGCCTAGCACAGGGACTGGTGTCTTCACCAAATGTGCACCAGTTTTGTAAGTTCTGTGAATAAATGGCAAAGAGATTGCTGAGAGCAGCTGGCCAATCTTCATATTTGAGAAGGGACTTGATCTGCCAGCGACAAAAGAAATGATGTTTGTTGGTGGAGAAAAATGGGCTCTGCAAGAACAGAAAGCCTGCTGGGTGCCAGAAACATGTTGCAATTCTGGGGTGAGAAACAAAGGTCAGAATGTTTAAGAGTTGGACTTTCTGTTTTCTATTCCTAAACTATGCTCTTTCCCTAAAGTTCTCCAAAGGTCACTAATGTCCCCTATCACCAGCTATCACTTACTTTCAAACCCAGAGAAATTTCTTTAGGCGTTTAGAATTGCGTCAGTCATAGTTTTAGAACTCCATGATCAACTGATATTTTCCAAGGAGTCTTCCAATCACTCCCCTGATCCATCCCCTCCCTTCCTTGTTGTTGACACAGGCCATTATCAGCTGGACTTCCTGCCTTACAGGTAACACATGCGATGTCTAAGTTCATTAACTTGGATTTAAGTGACTGGGCCTACTTCAACTATTCATGACTGCAGAAGAAAGTAGGTGTTTTGTTCCTTAAATTACTGCCTTTGATATCTGCTGAGCAGAGAGTTTAATGCTCCAGAACCACATGCACGTCTCCTAGAAGCAGCGTGACCCCTCTTTCCCACATGTTGTACATTAAGAGAATAGTCCATATTAGGCAAGTGTCAGGGAAGGTGGCTTAACAAGCAGTGGAAATATCTTAACCAGAAACTAAACATAAGGCAGTTTTCTTCAAAGAAAGCAAATACTGGAAATGAATCCAGAGATTTGCATCAGCGTAGAGGAGAAGGCTAAAATTATATTTTATAATATGTTATATATAATTGTAATATATATTTATATATTATGAAATATATAAATAAAAATATATAATTATAACAGATATTTATATGTTATCTATATATATATGTATATATATATACATACTTTTTAAAATAAGAGACAGGATCTCTCTCTGTCACCCAGGTTGGAGTGCAGTGGCATGATCATAGCTCACTTATAAACTTGACCTCCCTGGCTCAAGTGATCCTCCTGCCTTAGCCTCCCAAGTAGCTGGAACTACATCTGCATGCCACTAAGCCCACCTGATTTTTTATTTTCTTGTAGAGATGATGTCTCATTATGTTGCTCAGCCTTGTCTGGAACTCCTGGGCTCAAGCAGTCCTCCCACCTCAGCCTCTGAAGTAGCTGGGACTACAGGTACTTGCCACCAGGCCTGGCTAGCTTTCATCTTTTTTGTAGAGATGGGACATCACTATGTTGTGAAGGCTGGTCTCAAACTCCTGGACTCAAGAGAGGCTTCTGCATTGGCCTCCCAAAGTGCTGGGATTACAGGTGCAAGCCACTCTACCTGGACACAATATTTTATTTGAAATAAGAAAAATTTTTCCTCACTGGGAATGCTGCAGTTGAACTAGATCAAATCAGTAAAGAATGGAAGACTGCCCAGTGGTCATCCATTTGCTCATTAATTCTAGATGTTAAATTTTCTAGGGTGGGGGAATGTACTCCTACATTCAAGGCACTCTTGAATGTAGCCAAACTTCGTAGTTTAGCCAAACTTCATAGTTTAGCCAAACTTCATAGGTAATAGCCAAACTTTGTAGTTTAGCCAAACTCTTCTAGCAGCAAAACCCATGATACTGGAACTCTGTTCTTCACACTGGTCATTTGTAATAGAATAGCAGAGCTTTAGCACTAGACAGGTTCTGAAAGATCATTGAGTCTACTCCTCTCCCTTTGCCAGTGAGAATTCTGAAGCCCAGATTTGTTGATTTGTGATTGATAGTGTCAAAGACAGGCCTGAAACACAGATGTCCTGGGTCCTAGAGGTGCTGTTTGCCCCTCTCCATATTTCTTCTGTTCCAGAAAACCCTTCTCCAAAACTGGCCCTAACAATCAGCTGATTATTGGGTTCCAGCTGCCCAAACTACAGGGCACCACTCTCAAAAGAACCACTTTTCCTCCCCTTGAACAAGGGTGGAAATGCCAAGAAACCCAGGGTGTGTCAGAAACGTTGATGATAAAATACTGCAATGTAATAACAAAGGCAACCTTCAGAGGAATAAAGAAACAAAGCAATTTAAATTTCATTTAAATAATTTTCCCTTCTTCCTCCCGTCTTCACCCTAGACTGTTCAACAAGCCCATCTGAATTCCGAGGGCATGTTCATTGTCCCACAATGGGGGCTGAGTGCTGGAAATGTCCTTTCATTTAATTTCCAGTACTAGCTAAATTATCTATTGCCACGATCTGTGATTGATTTAGTTTTTATTGCTCTTGGCTGTGACAATCTATAAGGACCCAGCTGATTTTCCCTCTTTGGGTTTTAGGCTTTATTGCTGTCATTTTAATGACAGATATTAAACACTGAGAATTCTCATCTGTATTTCCTCCAACAGGCTGAGCTATCTGCTGCATTTGAACGTGAAATGATCCCAGGAACTGGTACTTCCAAAGTCTCCTTCCCCTAATTCATCCACGCAACCATGCTAGGAATTTATTACAATTCTGAAGGAGAACACATGTATCTTCAGACTAATTTCATTATCATACTACGAAAAATATAGTAAATATCTAATACATATTTGAATGAATTAATGAATGAAGACTTCATTAACACTTTGGCAGGTGGACCTTTTCATGAATCTGCCATTAATCTTCATTTCTAAATGCTAAGTGAGCACCTACCGTGTATAAGGAAATTGTGCTAGGTGTTAAGAAATTCAAAGATGCATATTATCATACATTCCACAAACTTTCTATTTGTTGATAAAAACCACACGTGTACATTAAAAAATCAATATCGTAAAGTATGAAATGAGTTATTCTAAATAATAAGTAAGATTGCAAGTTTTCTAAGGATAGAAAAGAGTGAGATATTCTCTTGAGTTGGTCAAGATAAGAGAAAAGAAGTAGGAAGGCTAAGTAGCTTATGGAATAAGTAACTAATGAAAAAGGGAACCATTTGATACTGAGTTAGGTCTTTCTCAGCTAAAAGAGACAGAAACCCAATCCAAGTTAATTTATTGGCTCACAGTGTTCAGACACTTCTGGGTTAAGTGCTGATATGACATCATAGGAATCTAAAACATCTGCTCACTACAAGACCAGAGGAATGATCATTCCATTCTATGCCTACATCTGTACTTCATTTTATAGATATTTTCAAACTAAATCCTCCTTCTTTACTCTTCACACATGGACACAGATTGTTCAGTATAAGAAATAAATAATTTCTGAATTTTGTTTTTGGGATACATTCTTAAGTCTTGAAAATATGTGTTCAACTCAGGCTGAAACCAAAGAGCAGTGGCATAGTCAAGTCAAGTAAGAATTTGACAGAAAAATTAATTGAAAATCCAGAAGTCAACTCTGCATTCTGTTTAACAATGATGGGCCAAAAAGGAGGTTTTTTTTTTTCTTTACCTTGTACACTTTCATGAGATGCATTGCTCAGTGATCTCCTAGTTCTCATTCTTGGGTGCTGCTCCTGATAATATTTTCATTTGTTAACAAACACAGGAGTTACTCTAGGGTTTCCATTCAGAGACCTGACTCTACCTGGGAAGAAAGAAATGTATTTCTGTTGACCATCATGAAATTATTTGTGGAAGGTTATGGTGAGAAGGGTACCAACTTAAAAAAATTACTAACTCCACAGAACTGGATTTTTGGCTAGTCAAGAAGTACAGAAACTATGTGTAAGTAGTAAACAATATTTTTATTTAATGTAAGTATATGTGTAAGTATTATATATTAGAAGATAGAAAAAGATAACTTTTCAAAATGTTTGTATTGATATTATTTATCTTTTGTACAAAGACTTGAATGATGACATCGAAGGCATGAAGGCATACTTATCAAATTGATGGATGACACAAAGCTTTGATGAAGGATCTACATTCTTTCCTTTAGTCCTCAACACTCAAAATTCAGATGACAAACAATGTGCAGAAAGGGGTTTCAAAACAGCAAAAAGGAAACAAGATATGCCTACCTTTCTATCCTTCCAAGAAAGTAGATTTAAGTTAGCCACCAGAAGTCTGAGCTTGCAGCAGCCCTAACAGGTAGAAATATTTGAATTTCCTTTGATAAGAATACAGCTTGGCAATTTAAAAGAATTAAATTTAGCCTGAAATTTTAGAGTTGGTTTTCTGTGTGTGTGTTTTTCTTTGTCCTGTGTTTTTCTTTGTCCTGGTTTTCTTCATTCGGAGATAAGAGGCTCTTTGAGCATCTGAAATTTCAAAGAGCTCAATTTAAATAAAATTAATTTATTCAACAAATGTTTTCTGAGTGGTTCCCATGTTCCATTCATTGATCTAGGAGATATGATACATTGGCCAACAAAAATGGTAGAAATTTCTACTCTTTTGCAGCTTACAATCAAGTGAACTGAAGTGACCTTGGAACATAACAAGATGTACCTTGGCATGCTCACCTCTACTAGCAAGAGAGTTCAGAAGAACAGACCTGGAAAGTGAAGATAATGAGAGAGATTCTGGCTGCTGTTGGGGTAGGAGTGAGCTTTGGGGACTTCCTGAATTACACAGGAGAAACACACACACACACACACACCCCCACACACACACAGGCACACACTTCAAACAGTTTAGCAATACTAAATGTCCAATACTCTACAGCATCTTAGACTCCCTTGCTTGGGGTTTTCTACCAACCTCTATGCAGAAATTCTACAGCCAGTATCACCAACCAAACCTACTTTTTAATGTTCCAATGAGAGAGAGCCTGAAATCGGCAGCGGTGTTGAGAGTCCATCTGTCCTGCTGCAAAGGCCCAAGGAGGAAGAAGATCCCAAGAGAGGTTCCAGATGTCTCAAATGAATCCAAAATCCAATCAGACGACCTAGGACTGTCATCCAACTCAAGCAATAAAGAAACTAGTAATCACAGATGACTGCCTGCCAGGTGCTTCGTGCATTTTACACAGTATTTTCAACATGGGCTTTGAAGTCAGAAAATGAGTTGGAATTCCAGCTATGATCATTTTTAGTTGTGACTTCAGTAAGAGTTTCAAACACAGTATCTTCTACTAGTATTATTATTGCTACTACCCTCCAACTGTTCCTTTTACTACTGTGATGACTGTCTCATTGAATGCTACATAATTGTCCCTAAAACCTTATGAAGTAGATATATATATCCACTATGTCAAGAAAAGAAAATAAATAAACACAAAGCAAAAGTAAGTCTAAGAATCATTAGTTTGTTTAAGGTTGTAGCAAGTAAGTAGTGGAACTAGAATTTGAATCTAAGTTTGTTTGTCCAAAACCTATATGCTGATCCAGTAATTCATAGTACCTATAGGGATGGACAAGAATCCAGTTCCTTTAGATCTAAGGAAAAGAGAGGCAGGAGGATGGCTTCCCAAGACCTTACACAGCAGAAAAAACTCTCAGCACAGCAATGAGGACAGGGAGCGTGACTCTGGAAACTACCTCAGACACTATCCAAAGAGACCAACCCAGCCCTAAAGGCTGCTCCTATGCCACACACTCCTACTGTTTGCTTAACCACCAATCTTGCCTTGGCCCTTCCTCCTCAAGCAAAGATTGGCTTGTACAGATCATGGCTGGAGCATCTTCTCAGGGCTGCCATGGGGACCTACATCTCCAGTGCAGCCGCATGGCCCAAGATGGTTACTGTTTAAAATATGCAGTCCTAGTCTTTTATGTCACTGAAACGTTTCAGAAATTCTGATGTTTCTGTGTCCAGAACAGTGTTAGGCTGACTCTCACAGCTAGAAATAGTTGAAAAAAATTGTGCTTATTTTTAATTTGGAAAATACAGCTGCTAGAGTTGGACCCTTCTCTAGCTGAGCTGCATTGTTGCCCTCAGCAGGAGAGGGAACTCAGAGCCCAGCATCCTGAGGCTGGGAGTAGCCACACCCAGAAAGCCCCTTGGGGACCATGAATAATAACAACAAGGAGATCCTTCCTATTTGTATACCATTTGACACCAGAGCCTCATAAACTCCTTGTGAGGAGACTTATTCCCTTACTGATGAGAAAGAAAATACCCAAAGGGAGGGGAAGGGGTTCTATATCTCATGGGCAGGTGCTTTACCCGGGCTGGCACTGGTGGGTGGAGGTGGGTTATTTTTTCTCATTTCTAAGTGAGGAAATTCAGGTTCAGAGAGTTGAAGTAATTTTCCCAGGGTCATCCAGTTTCCACATAGCCATCTGGATCAAAGGCTTCAGGCTCTTTCCATGGGTCCACACTGCCTTTCTCTCCTGGACCATGAAGCTCCATGACCCCATGCTAAACAACCCACATCAAGGGATGTGGGCCCTGAGCCCTCCCTGCAGAGAAGTCAAATGCTTGGGTAGACCACGAAGGTGTTCGTGTTTGGGAGGATGTTTTTAAATCCAGACTGTATTGAGGAGTTCCCATTCAAAAGATGAGAGTGTGGTTTCACTTATGAAAGCCCTCTGCTGTATCTGCAGCATCTGTGAGCCAGCAAAGGTGAGAGTGGATCCACCCCACGTTAGGGCAAACATGTCTGGAGGTCTTGCCTTCAGAGAGTAGCCAGGGTTTCTCACTTAATCACTGTCATTCCCCCTATGCATAGAGATCTGAGACTTGAGCCTTATTTCTCTGGGGAAAATCTACCTCAAACACAGTCCCCGACTTGGGGCAAATGAACTTTTGCAATGGGAAAGAATTTTACCATTTTATGCAATTCTTCTGTGTGCTCAATGCTTTTTTATTTTATCTTCATAACAACTCTGTGAAGTAAGCACTTTCATTTTCTCATTTTATAAAAGGGAAAACTGAGGATCGAAGTTACCCAGCATCCCTTAATAGGAAAGTGGCCCGTCTGGAATTCAAACACGGGTTCTTCTGGATCTATAGCATTGCATTTGAGCACCCAGGTACCTTTCAGAAGGGCTCCCTGGAGTAGGTTGCAGCTGCAGCCTAGGCATTATTGAACTTTCTGCAAACACTTGTTCCATTTCTATTTCGGACAGAGGGTGAGAGGATATTGCCATAGCTTCAGCCCTTAGAGGGGTAGTTTGGGTTTGTAGGACTAGTGTTTGTATTAATCTGCCTTCCTACTGCCTGACTGTCATTTGCTGGAGAACCAGGAAATATACCTGCTGTTACTGCCATGGCATCACCCAGGTCCAGGAGAGGGTAGTGTTGAGAGATGCCACCTTGTGCCCAGCCCACAGTGGAAAGGAAGAGGTGCTCTCTGGATGGTAGAATTTATCATGCCCCACCACCTCCTCTGCCATCATGCCTAGGCTATGGCATTCTGCAGGATCCAAGAGGAAGGAGTATAAGCTGTAGAGAGACTCAGCTGGACGCTTTCCCAAGTGATGAGCGGAACCCAAATGGGACCAACAAATAGCACCCCACCAGGAGCCCAGTCAAACTCCCTCAAATGCAAAGACCCTTTGTTCTCTTGAAAACTTGCCTTTGTTGGTGAGGTTGCTATTGTTGTGGTCTGGGTAGGGGTGGGGGGAGGAAAATGCCGACATCTCCGGTTTTTAATATGGTAAATGTCAGTGTTTATGCCTGCACGGGGCTGGCCTAATTATCCCGTGTCCTCTAAAATCTTCCGCTGTAATTACCACTCACCGCAGTGACACCTACTGCTAAAGGGAGAGCCGTCAGCGGCAGGAGCTCAGAGCCAGAGCACACTCAGCAAACTGCAAGCAACACCGGCAGCTGTTTCTGGTTTTGAAATGGTGGGAGCTTCATGAGCCATTTTCCCTGGTCCCTCTGGAGTAAATGCCACCATGGTTGAAAAGTTGGAAATGTTTGTCAGGCCTGGAACAAAGCTGTGAATGAATACTATAGTAATTTGCTTTCCCACAATCCCCTCCTTTCTCTAAACCAGCTACAGAGGCAACTGATGGGTTAGAGCAACAAAAAAAAAAAAAGAAAAAGAAAAGAAAAGAGAGAGAGACTATTAGCACCAGTGGTATCTGGTATGTCATTGCTATTACGGGTATAATAGCCTTTGAGTTATCTACATATGTACTGTAATGCACAGAGAACTAGCTGAAGAGTTGAGACAGCTGAAAAGAATAGCTTTTTAGTAAAACGCTATGTTTAAGAGACTGATCCTCCTTTGGAAAAAAAAATGCCCATTAGCACACATGAGCAGTATTGAATTGTGGTTGCAGTGTAGAGGGAATAGTTGGCCCGGCTTCTATGCCTGCAACTGTACAGAAGGAGGAGGGGAACAAGAAGAGGAAGAAGAAGGAGAAGGGGGAAAAAATCAATAAATTCAGTGTAAGCAAAGTCACAGCAACCTTTAAAATAATAAGACAAATCCATTTATTTCACAAATGTCTTCATTTCCAAATGCCATTGTTTGGGGCACTGTGCTGTCATTGTTCATGACATTTTCAAAAACTTGGCTCTTAATCATTTAGGTGTAGCTGGAGTTCTCCTGCAACAGCCAAGTTAAAAGATTATACATTCACTCCACTGCTCTGGCAGGGATGATCAACTTTAACAGCCATGTCCTGTGGGGTGAAGGAGGGAGGCTGGTGGTGGGGGAAGAGGCTTGGAGAAAGACAAGGCTTAAATATGGACAGAAAAGCTCAGCTGTATTGCTATATACAATGAAAAGTAATTACAGAGAAAAATGAAAGCTGTTTCTTGCTGTTAGCAGGAAGAATAAGAGAATTCTGTACCTTTTTAAAGCTCTGAGTCCATTTTGATGTAATTGGTTCTGGAATTATTTATGACATTAATTGCTGCGCTATCGACTGCCTGTCAGTGGCCCTGGCAGTTAGTCCATCTTTCTTAGCAGAGACAGCCTGCTCAGCCCAAACTAGACTGACAAGCTAATTATACCCATCTTCCCCTTCAATGACAAATGCTGCTCATCGGAAACCTTTCTAGAAATAAGCTCTCATTCTTTTCCCTTTTTCCTGAGCCAGACATAACGGATATCTCAAGGTGCAGATCACAGCTAAAACTCAGCTCACAGGGCTATTAGCTCTGAACATCTCACTTGAGCCAAAAAACCTAAGCATCTTATGTTATCAAACTGCATGTCATTCCCCGATGCTAGTTTTCAGGGATGAGCAGGGGCCCGGCCTGTCAGTCAGAACAGAGCAGAGAGAGCCAAGCTGATGGAATTAGCCAAGCTCTTCTTAACTGTCCACGGACCTGACTCAGGTGATGATAAGGAGGCTGGGGAAATGCCTTCTGTGCTTTGCACAGCTGCTGCTCTTGGGGGCGTTTGGGGGATGCTCGATGCAGGGGCCCATTTTGGGGAGGCCAAGTGGGGAGCTCCTCTGTCTACCATGCAGCTTTATCAAAGAGCCCCCTGGTGATTGAAGTATACAAATGATTCCTGTGTTTAAGGCTTTCATTGCATGAAACTTTAGTAGATCATTTTGTGGGCATGACATGCCATCAAGCATGGCTTTGTAAATCGGGCATCCCTGTACGTGGGACATTAGAAAGAGGCACACAAGAAGAAATGATGCAGTTCTCTTGCTGGAGGAGCTTGCAGGCTAGTTTGGAAGACAAGGTATGCACATAAACAGATGTGTACAAGAATGATGAAAAGTGGCCAGGCGCGTGGCTCACGCCTGTAATACCAGCACTTTGGGAGGCTGAGGCAGGCAGATCATGAGGTGAGGAGATCAAGACCATCCTGGCTAACACAGTGAAACCTGTCTTTACTAAAAATACAAAAAATCAGCCGGGTGTGGTGGCACGCGCCTGTAGTCCCAGCTACTCTGCAGGCTGAGGCACAAAGATCACTTGAACCCAGAGGTGGAGGTTGCAGTGAGCGAAGATCGCACCACTGCACTCCAGCCTGGGGGAGAGAGCAAGACTCCATCTCAAAAAAAAAAAAAAAAAAGATGGAAAGCATAACAAAAGGAAACAACTCTCCTTTAAAAATAGCACCTAGTTTATTCTCTACCATAGATTTCCTTTTCCTTTTTGCACTGTTTTGTGTTTTCCAATGTAGGTCAGCAAAATCTTTTTTTTCAAATGATAAAGGCACCTTAGAAAAGAAAGGCTCACTTGTGCCTGTTACCCAATTGGGACAAAAGTCAGGAGGCTAGAATTCAAGTCCCCTACTTGAGCTTTGAGCAAGACACAAACTCTCAAAATCCAAATCTGTAACATGAATTTAGTAACCTCATCCTGCCTCCCACACAATATTTGGTAGGAATCAATTTAGAAAAAATTATAAAAACACAGAATATAAAAGAAATCTGCCATCCAGCTGCAAAGTGTAGTGATGAGAACAAGGGCAAAATGTGGCTTTGGATCAGTGAGGTTACTGGATGCAGCTTGCTTTGAGAACGCTCTTGGCCTTTGAGATTGCGAGATCACCAGGGCAGTGTTAGTGCATCAGAATTCTTCACATAATTTTACTATTTTTATTTATGATTGTAAGGGATGCTTACGGATGCTGAGTAAACAAGAGGTGGACTGTGGTGGATTTGCATTGTAGCCACTTAGTTTAAATGGAACTGCATTTCCCACAATACCCTTCTCTGAATACTTTCAACTTGATGTAAGACCCAAGAGACATTTATGTGAGATCTAGAAGGCGGAAATAGAGGTGTGGCCCAATTGCTTTACTCTCAGTAGGTGAGTGGAAGCAGCTTCTGCATAATTATGGTTATCTTCTGGCTCTTCTTCTTGGCACAGGACAGCAGGCAGGCTCAGGGCTCCCCCAGCTCCTGCTGAATCTTCTGTTTCAGCTTTTCCAATGCCTGGCCCGGGAGCCAACAGGACAAATGGGACTAGCTTCTCCTCAAAGTTGGAAGGCTGTAGGAGGTGAGAAACCAACATGGGTTGCAGCTGGCTCTCCTGAGTTCCAGCCCAGCCTTGGAAATCCTGGCTTGTCTCTGTTTCCCCGACTTTGGATCCATCTTTCTTGCCTTGCTGTCTGCTATGGACTTCAGGCCTCAGTGCCAGTATATATTTATTTTTATGTCTATTAAGTCTCCTAGTGGTTCTGCTTCTCTGATCAAACACTGACTGAATCAGGACCCTAGGGCAGTATTCAATGCCTCCAGATTACTCATTGTCCAGAGATTCCAGTAAAGGAATCTCTACCCCAGCATGTGGGAGAGGGAGACAGCCACTGTGTGCAAAATGACATGGGCCTGAGCATGCCCCACAAGAGCTGATTTTCATGTTAGTGTAAGGCAAATGACACAAGAAAAACTGTAAAATGTGAGCTCTATCTTTATAATCCTAAATACCTAGACACCATCTAATATTTTCTCTGTAACACCAAACACTGTTACGGAGAAACGAAGTGTATTTTCATGCAGATGGCTGATACTCCAAAAATGTAAGCTTCTTCCCCAGTGCATAGCACAGTGAAACTTGTTCTACAAAGGAGTATAGCTAGTATAAGCAACTATCTCAGTTTTCTCAAGATGGAGGGATTTCATGGGACACGAGATGGGATCTTCATTGTAAACACCAGTACAGTCCTGGACACATTGGGACGATTGATTACCCTAAGTGTAAAACAACTTTTCTGCCATAAAAATGTTAGCAAGCTCAGCATGATATGTTTTTAATCCCTCTGAATCTGTTTCCTCATCTCTAAAATAGTTTTTCTGAGGGTAAATTCTTTTAATATGTGTAAGATACCACAGTTCTTGAAAAATAGCAAACACCAAATATACAGCTATTAATCATTAGTAAATACTATTATCAGAAAAGGAAACAAATGAATGTGTTAAAATATAACAATAAATCCATATGTGATGCACCAAGCATCATGTGATGCAGAAAATGTGCTGCTCTCAGGGTCTATGGGGAGAAACAACATGATGGGTGGGAGATGCTTGTATTAATTCATTCAACAGAAGCACCCACTCTGCGATAGGCACCAGACAAAGTGTCAGGTTTAATTTGGTGAACCAAGTAGACATTAGTTCCTACCTTCAGGGTGTTTTCAATCTACTGTGAGAGTCAGACATAAACAAAACACAGGCAAAAAAAATAAAAAGAGTATTATGGGAGAAAACATTTGTGTACCCTCAGAGAAAATTTAGGGGCAGATGTAATTTAGATGGAGTGATCAGAGAGAAGTTCCCTGATAAAGTGTCATTGAGAATGACAGCTGAATGATGGGAAGCAGCCAGCCAGGCACAGGATAGGAGGAAGAGCAGCCCCATGAAGGGTAAAAAAATAGGGTAATAGGGTTCAGAGAATGTATCTTGGAAGGGGGGGGCTTGAATTGGGTCTTGAAGAACTAGTGAGGTTCCAATGGACACAGAATTAATGCCTATCATTGGCCTTTGAATTCCTTCATCATCGTGGGCATTATTTCAGTCTCTGGACCTCAGTTTCATCTTCCATGAAATAATCAGTTTCAACTAAGTGATGCTATGGAGGAATTATGTTGTTAGGATTGAGTGTGCCCAAGAAAATAAACACAGAAGAATCAAAAGCTGCTTGTCATTAACTATGGCCACACACAACTATCCCACAGGAACTGGTGGGAAAGCCCTTGTTACTGTGTTTGCTGCAGGCACCATCCATTTACTGAAGGGGCTAAGATGTCCTGAAGACTTGAATAAATGCTGGGGGTGCCAATTAGAACTCCCGGGAGTGTGTCTGATGCCTTTTTAGGAAGAATTTGTGCTTCTTATTTTCAGTGAATCATTTCAGTGTGTCAGAGAAAAGGAGTCTCCCTTTATGAAGTCCCTTCCCCACTAGGAGGAAGGGGATAACTGAATAGCTAAACCATGGACATGTCACACACACACACACACTATATGTGTTTAATATTATATTATACTGGTAAACTGGTAAACTCCTTGGAAAAACCCACATAAATTTAACATGAAGCTTTAAAAATTGGTTGCTTTAAACCACTCTCTGCTATAAATTGTGTAGTGCTGAGGGCAGCTTTCTTAGGCCATTCTTTTCTCTAAGTGTGCAGAGCGCTGAAATAGGTGGGTAAGGGAAGATTACTATGCAAGTCCACACCCCACCTCCCTCCAGGCAGCCAGGGGCTCATTTCTGTGCTTCTCCCTCACAATTGGCACAAAAGGAGGAAATTAGGACTTCCCTGAGGACTTTCAGCTAAACCAGGGAGCCCCAGGAGGGCAGAGAAGCCCTCTGCCTCCTCTGACTTATGGCACACAGCCTGGCCCAAAATGGGAACTGGGGATATGTCACCTGGATGGATGGATTAACTTCAAGCCAAGATCTGGTCTGATTTGACCTGGCTAATGTGGAAATAGAGAAATGGCAAGAAGATTGGAAAGAATTTAGGGAAAGAGTAGCATCCTGACTCTTGGCAAGACATATGGATTCTCGGTCAAGCTGCCGAAAAAGGCTGCCTCCTGGGGCCCTCAGCAAGGTGACCTTGACCCAAGTGACTGTCCTCTTATCTGATCTCTGCAAGTAAAAACTTCTCTCCTAGCTGGGAAAATGTCTATTTTTAAAACGTGAACTTGTCAGTCTTTCAAATCTGTAGCTTAGACTTCTGAATAAACATTGCAATGATGGCTTTACCATAGCCCTAAGACAGAAATCATCTAGCAATTGCAATAAAAATATCAGTGGTATCTTGGAGTTACTAAACATATCATCTATTGCAAAGCCCTTTTACATACAATATCCCATTTAGAACAGCACAACTACAATGTAAGCTCCAACATGGACAGGGACCAAGTCGTTTTGCTTATCACTGTACTCTCCTCATTCTGATAAATATTTGTCGAATAAATCAATGACAGTGAATAGAATGCTAAGGCTTAGAAAGGCCATATAGTTTTCCTAATGTCAGATCGTTCATAAATGACACAGCAGTTAATTTTTAGTGTAGGTAGTTCAGAATGTTTTCCAGGTATGCTCACAACTCAGCCTCTTTTGATGCCCACAATAGCAGAAAGATTCACCTTCAGCTTCATTGACACAGGGAGTATTCAAGCTGAAGAACTGGAAAAAGTCTTAGATCATGAAAAATATATATAGAAAAACAACAACCCAAAGAAGATTGTTTTACAGAAATTATCTCCCTAACCCAAAAGAATATCAGCTCTCATTATAGCATTTTGTTACAGTATAACATCATGCTGTGTGGGTTAGTATTGTAAGGTCAAGAAATAATTGTATTCTAGAATGCAAGTAATATTTCTCTTTCCTAGACTCCTTTGAATTTTCTGTAAAAGTATGCTTTGACCCAAATTTAGCAATCATGAAGTTGATATGCATATGCCTTTCATTTTTAAGAATAATAGCACTATACCCAGGGATTGTGGAAATTATCTTCCAGATGTTTCTGTACTGCCTCTTGTAGAGGAAATCCTGTACCTGATTGCATATCAGTTGTTGGGATGTCAGGAGAAGTGACTCTTTATACCCAAACAAGAACAGAAAGGCTGCCGTACTGAAATCCGGCTAAAATTCTATATTCGATGGTGCTTTCTCTTTTCTTAATTTCTGAATTTAGGGCTGCAGTTGAAAGGAAGAAAAATACGGGAGCCCCTTTTTCTGTTGATAAACTCGCCTGGTACTCACAGACATTATATTCACTCAGGACAGATAGCAGAAGAGGTGGTTTGCTCCCTCCTCACTCTGTCCTTTTAGGTTTCCAACATTTTCAGGACACATGTAGAATTTTTTTCAGTTGAGTGCCACAAGAGATCTAATAGAAGATGCATTTGTTTTTGACTTCTAATTAATCAAGATAACATCTCTCTCAACCATTAGACAGTAAAATCAATACCTCGGGCGGCTGTACCGCCAGTTAGACTCATACACCAATACCTATTATTGGCAAATTAGTGATATATTTAACCATGTTGCACTCTATCATTTTATAATATGCGAACAATGTGACTATGTTGAGAGTATGGAGAGATGGTGATTTCTGCCTGTGGAACCAATAATAGGATTTCAGCTACATCCCCATTCCTGGTCCACTGCCTCCCACACCCAAAGCTGGGGTGTTGAGTCATTTTCCAGATTCTGAGGGGAATGAAACCACTCACTCATTATCAGGGATACCAGAATCCCAGGATGCAGAAAAGGTAGGTAGAGCAAAGATCCTAGATTCAAAGGTGGAACTACTATAAGAAATGTGGGTGTGTCAAGAGCTCCTTCCATAACAGATAGCAATGGCTAGAGGTGAGGGTGCTGTCTATTTTGAGGCCCTGCTCTCCAGTTAAGAGTGGGAGTAGGAGAAAAAAGGGGATGGAAGGGGGAAGTGAAATCCTCTGTAGAAATAACATATGGAGGATCTCTGAGGTGTAGCTGAGAGGAAAACAAATTTCTGGGGGATTAGCTGTAGAGTTTGCATAAGTGACACCTACTTGAGTCATTGCGAATGTTCTTTGAGGAAGCAACCAACAAATCAAGGACTTCATGTAGGTGAAGGACTTTCTCTTGAGTCAGCCTGTTGCCTTCTCTTGACCTGGAGCTAGAGCACTGAGTGCATGATATGCTCCTCAATTCTCTAGGCACCAAGACACTGTGTGGTCAGCCAAAAAAGCATATAAGGCAAATGACTTACCATGGCTCCTACCTACAGTCTTGTCAAGTCACTCAAGTCCTGCATCACTATTGCTTTTAGCTAGGGTTCCCTATGTCTCCATCTCTCTGAATTTTCATCTAATTAGTAGAGCAAGACTCTTTAAGGCATGACAAATTTGAGGTTACCTGGGATTTTTTACCTTGAAGGTAAGGAAGGGCTGGTGAAATGATATGACTGCAGGGGCTGAATAAGGGGACTTACTGGGGCACCAAAATCCAAAAAACCCAGTGCAGACCTTCAGATAAGGACAGTCTTCCAACTGATCCTTTTCCAGGAAGCATTCCTGACCTTCCCAAGCCTGCTCCTCCTTGCCCTGGCTTTACCTGGAATCCCCTTCCAAAACTCTAAAATGACATTTCTTCAGTTTTCACTGAGATATTTTCACTTTTTCTTCAACACTGTTTTTCCCCCAGGCTTGCTGGAGGTATACCTGCTGGAGCTATACCTGCTGGAGCTATACCTGCTGGAGCTTTCCTCTCATTGGAAAGCTATACTTGGAAAGTCAATGCAAACAGAAAAGTAAATTTATAGGAATATGATTATGCTACTGGGATCTATTCTTGTGATACCAAGATGGTGGGTCACAGATGTTGTCCTGAAGACATATGTGCACAATCCTCCAACAGGTGGAGGAACAACCCACAGTGTGTGGCTCTGTTCTGGTGACACTGCCTCTAATCTATGGGCCTCAGTTACATCTCCCAAATTGTTCCCCAGTAACTTGAGCTGTGGGCTCATTGAGAGACTCCTCTTCCATTCCTTGCTTTTTATCCAAACTGATAGTAACTAAGAGTTTATATATCTTTGTCTATGAGCTTGGTTCAATTTGTCACTGGAAATGTTTTTTTTTTAATGTGTCCCTGTGCAGGAAGTGGAAGCTATAATTTGCAGCACAAGTTTATGTGATATGAGGGCATAATGCCTCTCACCTGATTTTTCATGATATTTTTCTCTTTGTGACATTATTTTCACACTCCAACCTCATAATGTCTTGAGCTATATAATCTGTTCCATTTGAATAGAAAGTCCTGTATCAACTGCAATGTGCAGCCCAATACATTGCCTATAGGTTTGTGGAAATGAACTAGGGTTTTGATTAGTTACCTGGTGTCTCAGTGTTGAGAACAAATCTATCATTAATGTATTACCATGTGAACATGCATTACGGATTGCAAAACCACTCACCCTTACAGGAAGTTGTTTCACTAACATTTTAATTTTACCACTCGTTTGCACGATGATTTGAGAGACAAACCATCTTCTGACAGCAAGTGCTCTGAGCTCTCCTAGAGATTTGTTAGTGATGCACCAGCACCCGTTGGACATCTCCAAACCACACTTCCATCCTGAGTTCCCGCTTCAAACCCTATCGGTTTGTGTAATTCAATGTCAGCAAAGTCAAAGGCAGGGCTGGTCTTTCACAAAATGTAGGCAAGTCAGGTATGTCTTTGACTAACACTCTCTTCTGGTACCCCATTCACTGTGCAGTGTTTTCCTCTGCAGTTCCCGGGTCTTTAGGCAACCATAATCCCAGTCCCTCCTTCCCTGATCCAGGCCGTACCAGAGCAGATGCCCTGCTCTAATCCAACCATCAGTGTCAGCCATGTCTGCTTTCTTGCACTTTTCTTTATTTTTTAGTTATTCACTCATTCATTTGATAAATATCAGTTGACCACTCACTGTGTGTCAGGCAACCTGCTAGATAATAGGGATAAAATGCTGATTATAATTGACATGGCCCTTATATTCATGAGCCTTAGAGTTTATTGGGGGAGATATTTAGTAATCGAGTATATAAAAAGATGTATTCACAAATTGCAATAAATTTCAGGAAAGAAAACAATAGCATGCTATAAAAAATTAACATGAAATGTACTTGAGATGGACTGGTGGGAGTCAGCTTGCAGATTCCTAACTTTATGAGCATGGAGCTCATCCTCCCCTCCTCCATCTTGGGCCATTGCCCACAGCTGAAATGTCACTGCTGTACTGGGGCCTCTCTTATACCACCTGCCAGAGTGGAGTCTGTATGGCATCTGCTACATTGTGTCACAAACTTGTGGGTCAGTCTCACATGGGAGCATCTGACTGGTAGAATGTAAGTCAGGTATCATGTTGCAAGAGAAACTGGGAAACCACGTGTCTGGCTGCTTCTGTAGGGTGGTGTGGATTCATAGGTGGAAAATTAGAAGCTTAGGAGAGGTGTTCTAAGGTAATGAACAATCAAAATATTGACTAATGCCCACTACACATGAAAAGGAGGCTTTATGGGCCTCTAATAACAGCCTAGGAAGTTAACCAACCTTTAGGGTCATTATGGGCTCCTCTCTTTCTCATGCCTTACATCCAATCCCTGAGAAAGACCTTCTGACTCACTTCATAACCATCTCTTAAAACATTCTGTCTCCCTTTCTATCATCCCAACACAGGGGTTGGCAAACTACAGTCTGCAAACCAAATCCAGCACACTTGCTGTTTTTGTAAATAAAGTTTTATTAAACCATACCCATTAATTAATATGTTGTCTATTGCTATTTTTACACTACAACAGCAGAGTTGAGTAGGACTTTTGCTGATAAATCCTAAAATATGTATTAACTGGTTCTTTATGGAAAGGATTTACCGTCTTCTGTCCTAGTCTGAGCCACCACCAACTCTTTCTGGACTACTGCAAGAGCTTCCTGAAAGACCCCACATTTCCTATAAGCTCCAACAATCTGATGTCACACTGTAGTCACAGTACTCACTGCAAAACATAAATATGACTAGGTCACTCAAACAAAATCATTCAACAAACTTCCTTATACTTAATGTAAAGAAATACCTTCAATATAGCAATAAGACCCTGTACAGTTTAACTTGTCTCTACATGCATGGTTGTTCAAAGGAACAATAATATTGAGTGAAAGACACCAACAACCATGGTTGGAAGATGTACGTTTCTTTGATGGCCAAAAAGAAGAAGTGATGTTCTCATCAAGTATGAGACGATGGCTTGCTCCTAGGTACCAGATACAGGGAAGGGCTTCACCATTTCCCAAGTCCATCACAGAACAAGCAGCTACTGTGGCTCACATTGAATAAGGGGAAGATTCAGGCAGCTGCAAGAAGCTTGCTAATATGGTTTGGCTGTGTGCCCACCTAAATCTCATCTTGAATTGTAGCTCCCATAATTCCCACCTGTCATAGGAAGAACCCCATGTGAGATAACTGAATCATGGGGGAGGGTCTTTCCTGATGATAGTGAATAAGTCTCATGAGATCTGATGGTTTTAAAAAGGCGAATTCCCCGCACAAGCTATCTTGCCTGCTGCCACGTAAGACATGCCTTTGCTTCTCCTTTGCCTTCCGCCATGATTGTGAGGTCTCCCCAGACATGTGGAACCGTGAGTCCATTAAGCCTCTTTCCTTTATAAATTACACAGCCTCTGGTATGTCTTTATTAGCAGCATGAGGACAGACTAATACAGTAAATTGGTACCAGGAATGGGATGCTGCTGTGAAGATACCTGAAAATGTGGAAGTGACTTTGGAACTAAGTAACACACAGAGGTTGGAACACTTTGGAGGGCTCAGAAGAAGATAGGAAAATGTGGGAAAGTTTGGAACTTCCTAGAGACTTGGAGGGTTCAGGAGACAGAAAAATGTGAGAAAGTTTGGAACTTCCTGGAGACTTGGAGGGCTCAGAAGAAAGGAAGATGTGGGAAAGTTTGGAACTTCCTAGAGACTTGTTGAATGGCTCTGACCAAAATGCCGATAGTGATACAGACAATAAAGTCCAGGCTGATGTGCTCTCAGATGGAGATGAAGAACTTGTTGGGAACTGGAGCAAAGGTGACTCTTGCTATGCTTTAGTAGAGACTGGTGGCATTTTGCCCCTGCCCTAGAGATCTGTGGAACTTTGAACTTGAGAGAGATGATTTAGGGCACCTGGCAGAAGAAATTTCTAAGCAGCAAAGCATTCAAGGGGTGATTTGGGTGTTGTTAAAAGCATTCAGTTTTATGTATTCACAAAGATATCATTTGGAATTTAAACATGTTTAAAAGGAAAGCAGAGCATAAACTTTCAGAAAATTTGCAGCCCAATGATGCAATAGAAAAGAAAACCCATTTTAAATAATGAGGAGCCAAATGTTAATCCTCAAGATAATGGGGAAAATGTCTCCAGAGCATGTCAGAGGTCTTCATGGCAGCCCCTCCCATCATAGGCCAAGAGACCTAGGATGAACTAACAGTTTTGTGGGCTGGGCCCAGAGCCTTTCTGCTTTGTGCAGTCTCTAGATTTGTTGCCCTGTGTCCCAGCTGTGGCTAAAAGGGGCCAATGTACAGCTCAGGCTGTTGCTTCAGAGGGTGCAAGCCCCAAGCCTTGGTGGCTTACATGTGGTGTTGGGCCTGCAAGTACACAAAAGTCAAGAATTGAGGTTTGGGAACCTCTGCGTAGATTTCATAGGATGTATAGAAATGCCTGGATGTCCAGGCAGAGGTGTGCTGCAGGGGCAGAGCCCTTATGAAGAACCTCTGCTAGGGCAGTGCAGAAAGGAAATGTAGGGTGGGAGCCCCCATACACAGTCATCAGTGGGACACTGCCTAATGGAGCTATGAGAAGAGGGCCACCATTCTGCAGACCCCAAAATGGTAGATCAACCAACAGCTTGCCCTGTGCACCTGGAAAAGCCACACTCATCACTAGCCTGTGAAAGCATCCAGGAGGGGGGCTGTACCCTGCAAAGCCACAGGAGTGGAGCTGCCGAAGACCATGGGAATCTACCTCTTACATCAGCATGACCTGGATGTGAGACATGGAGTCAAAGGAGATCATTTTGGAGCTTTAAGATTTGACTGCCCCACTGGATTTTGGACGTGCATGGGGCCTGTTGCCCCTTCATTTTGGCCAATTTCTCCGATTTTGAATGTGTGTATTTACCCAATTCATGTATCCCCATTGTATCTAGGAAGCAACTAACTTGTTTTTGATTTTGCAGTCTCATAGGTGGAAGGAACTTGCCTTGTTCCAAATGAGACTTTGAACTGTGGACTTTTGACTCAATGCTGAAATGAGTTAAGAGTTTTGGGGACTGTTGGGAAGGCATGATTGGTTTTTAAATGTGATGACATGAGATTTGGGAGAGGCCAGAGGAAGAATGATATGGTTTGGCTGTGTTCCCACCCAAATCTCATCTTGAATTATAGCTCCCATAATTCCCATGTGTCCTGGGAGGGACCCAGTGAGAGATAATTGAATCATGGGGGCAGGTTTGCCATGCTGTTGTCATGATAGTGAATACGTCTCATGAGATCTAATGGGTTTATAAAGGGGAGTTCCCCTGCAGAAGCTATCTTGCCTGGTGCCATGTGAGACACGACTTTACTTCTCCTTTGCCTTCTGCCAATATCGTGAGGCCTTCCCTGCCATGTGGAACTGTGAATCCATTAAACCTCTTTCCTTTATAACTTACCCAGTCTTGTCTATGTCTTTATTAGCAGCAGGAGAACAGACTTATACACTTGCCTTTGCCATTTTCCTATTTCTGAAAATAACTTCCTTCCTCTCCCCATCCCCTAACCTACCTGTCTGATATGAATTCTCCGAATGTGGTCTTGTTTGCTCATCCAGCACAAGTGATGAATGTGAATCATCCCATCACATTCTTCTTTACTGCAAGACCAGATCAATTAATGATTAATTTTCTAGCAACAGACAACCGCAGCAGATCCATGCTTCAGGACGTTTAAATTTTTGTATATAAATTTAAGGGGTACAAGTGCAGTTTGTTACATAGATGTATTATGTAGTGAAGTCTGGGCTTTTAGTGTAACCATCACCCAAATAATGTACATTGTACACAGTAAGTAAACTCTCATCCCTCAACCCCTTCCCACACTCCCACCCTTCCAACTCTCCAATGGCTATTTTACTCTCTATGTTCTTGTCTGCACATTATTTAGCTCCCACTTATAAATGAAAACATGCAGCATTTGACTTTGTTTCTGAGTTGTTTCACTTAAGATGGTGGCCTCCAGTTCCACCATGTTCTGCAAAAGCAATGATTTCATTGTCTTTCTTATGGCTGAAGAATATTCTATGGTGTTTGTGTGTGTGTGTGTGTGTGTGTGTGTGTGTGTGCGTTTGTATACACATACAGTCATATGGCATAAGGTGATAGTTCACTGTGGCTTTAATTTGCATATCTCTGATGATTAGTGATGTTGAGCATTTTTTTTCATATGCTGTTGCTCATTTCTATACTTCTTTTGAGAAATGTCTATTCATGTACTTTGCACACTTTTAAATGGAGTTGTTTTCTTTTCATTGAATTGAGTTCCTTGTAGATTCTTGATATTAGTCACCTATTGGATGCATAGTTCGCAAATAGATATGTATAATATATACATCATATTATATATTATTATATTATTAATGATATATTAATACACTGTTATTATATTTATATATTATTATATTATAATATAATATAATATAATATAAAATTATATAATAATACATTATTATATGTTGATATATTAACATATAATTATTATATTATATAATAACATATTATTCATGAATTATTATATTATATTATAATGTATTATAAATTATATATTGTATAATTATATGAAATATATATAATTATTATATATAATTATTATTATATTATATATAATTATATATCTATGTTATACAATATCAAAAGGATATATAATATATAATATATGTAATATATATTATATATTATATAATATATGTAATATATAATATATAATATATAATATATGTAATATATATAATATATAATATATAATATATGTAATATATATAATATATAATATATAATATATGTAATATAATATATATGTAATATATATAATATATACTATATATACTATAATATATAATATATAATGTATATAATATATGATATATAACATATATAATATATATCTATAATATATAATATATATAATATCTATAATATATAATATGTAATATATAATATCTATAATATATAATATATAATATATAATATCTGAAATATATTTATGTAATATATAATATAGAATATCTAATATATAATATATAATGTATTATATATAATATATTCTGTATTATATATTAGATATTCTATATAATCTATAATCTATAATCTATAATATATATCTGTAATATATAATATATAATATATAATATCTGTAATATATAATATATAATATATAATATATGTCATATATAATATATAATATATAATATATAATATAAATGTATAATATATAATATATAATATATAATATATGATATACAATATATGTAATATAACATATGTAATATATAATATATAATATATAACATATGTAATATATAATATATAATATATAATATATTTAATATATAATATATAATTGTAATATATAATATATATTATGTAAAATAATATATCATAATATTAATACTATATAATATATATTATATAAAATAATATATAATAATATTAATAATATATAATACATATTATATAAAATAATATATAATAATATTAATCATATATAATAATATTATTATATATTATTATATTAATCATATATAATAATATTATTATATATTATTATATTAATCATATATAATAATATTATTATATATTATTATATTAATAATAATATGTATTATTAACATAATATTATTATACATTATAATATAATATTATAATGTATATAATATATAATATGGTATATACAATATATCATATTTAATGTATATAATGTATATAATATATTATATATTATATGTAATATATAATATATATACTATATAATATATAATTTATTATATATGATATATGTAATGTATAATATATAATCTATGATATATGTAATACATAATATATAATATATTATATATAAAATATATAATATATAATATCGATATTATATAATACAGATATTATATATAATATAACAATGTATAATTATATAATATATAATATATTATTTATTATTATATTACATATGACATAATATATAACATATTATATGTTATGTTATATACTTATAAATATAATAATATATATATTATTCTTTATATAATAATATATATTATACCTATTGATAAAATTAATATATGATAATATATATTATATATTATATATGAAATTAATATGTAATAATATAATGTAATATATGTATTATAATATAAAATACATAATATATAATATTTATATAATTATATAAACATATAAATATAATATATGTAATATATTATGTATTATATATTATATATCATATAATATCTATATGATATATAAGATATAATATGATATATTATAAATATTTATATGTTACATATTATATATTGCATATTATAAATATTATATTTACATAATATTTATATAATTATATAAATATATATTCTGTATTATATTATCATACATATTATTTTATATTAGTATATATTAATTTTATATATAATATACATTATTATATATAGAATGATATATATTATGATATATTTATAAATATATAACACATATTATTATATTATATAAATATATAATATATCACATAACATATATGTTATATATTATGTCATATATAATATAATAATATATAAGATATATTATATAATTATATATTGCTGTATTATATATAATTGTATATAATATCTGTATTATATAATATTGATGTTATACATTATATATCCTTTTGATATTGTATAATATAGATATATAATTATCCATAATATAATGATATATAATCATATAATATATAACATATTACATATTATTGTATTAGATATAAACTAATATATAACATATTATATATTATGTGATATATTATATATTTATAAATATAATATATATCATATATTATCATATATGATATATATTATATATAATAATTATTATATTATTATATGTAACAATATATTTATTATATAGAATAATTATTATATATAATTATATATAATTACATACAATTATATATAATTATATATAATTACATACAATTATATATAATTATATATAATTGTATGTAATTATATATAATATATAATACATACATTATATATGATAATATATATTATATATTATATATATGATTATATATAATATGTGATTACTATATATTATATATCTTATAAAAAATTAATATAGAATAATATAACATGTAATAATATAATATAATATAAAATACATAATATATAATATTTATATAATTATATAAATATATAAATATAATATATGTAATATAATATATATTATATATAATTATACAATATATACTGTAAGAATTTATTAATACTATGATATATAATATTATATATAATTATATTATATAATATACAATAGAATTATATATTATATATTATATAATATACAATAGAATTATATGTTATATATTATATAATATAATTACATATTATATATTATAGAATATAATTACATATTATATATTATATAATATAATTACACATTATATATTATATAATATAATTACACATTATATATTATATAATATAATTATATTATATATTATATAAGATAATTATATATTACATATTATATAATATAATCATATATTATATATAATTATATTATATTATATATATATCTGTTTGCAAACTATGGATCCAATAGGTGACTAATATCAAGAATCTACAAGGAACTCAACTCCATGAAAAGAAAACAAATAACTCCATTTAAAAGTGGGCAAAGTACATGAATATATATATATATGATACATATATAATATATAGGTATTATATATATTATATTATATATATGAATATATATTGAATGAACATATATATGTATGAATGAATATGTATGTTATATATATATATCATTTTATTTTTCAAACTTTTATTTTAGGTTTGGGGTTACAAGTGCAGGTTTGTGGAGTTTTGTCACATAGGTAAACTTGTGTCATGAGGGTGTGTTGTACAAATTATTTCATCATCCAGGTATTAAGCCCAGTACCCAATAGTTATCTTTTCTGCTCCTTTCCCTCCGCCCACCCTCAAGTAGACCCCAGTGTCTGTTGTTTCCTTCTTTGTCTTCATAAGTTCTTATCATTTAGCTCCCAATTATAAGTGAAAACATGCAGTATTTAGTTTCCTCTTTCTGCATTAGTTTCTAAGGACAATAGCCTCTGGCTCTATCCATGTTCTTGCAAAAGAATGACTTCTTTCATTTTAATGGTTGCATATAACATTTTCTTTATCCAGTCACCTATTTATGAACACAGGTTGATTCCATATATTGGTTATTGTGAATAGTGCTGTGATAAACATACATGTGCAGTATCTTTTTGACATGATAATTTTTTTTCCTTTGGGTAGATACCCAATAGTGGAATTTTTGGATCAAATGGTAGTTCTATTTTCAGTCCTTTGAGAAATCTTCATACTGTTTTCCACAGATGTTGTACTAAATTACATGCCCAAGAACAGTGTGTAAGTGTTCTCTTTTCTCCACATCCATACCAACGTCTGTTATTTTTTTTTTCACTTTTTAATAATAGCCATTCTGATGACATAAAATGATAACTCATTGTGGCTTTAATTTGCATTTATCTGATGATTAGTGATGTTGAGCATTTTTTTATATGCTTCTTGGCCATTTGTTTATCTTCTTTTGAGAAATGTCTATTCATGTACCTTGCCCACTTTTCAATGGGGTTATTTGTTTTCTTTTTGTTGAGTTGTTTGTGTTCCTTGTAGATTCTTGATATTAGTCACCTATTGGATCCATAGTTTGTCAATATTTTCTCCCATTATGAGGCTCATCTGTTCATTCTGTTTTTGATGATAATGATGATGATAATTATTATTATTATGCTATGCCAAAGTCATCTAGTCTCTGACTTGAAATATTCTTGCAGATTCCTAACTTTATGAGCATGGAGCTTATCCTCCCCTCCTCCATCTTGGGGCATTGCCCACAGCTGAAATGTCACTGCTGTACTGGGGACTCTTATACCACCTGCCAGAGTGGAGTCTGTATGGCATCTGCTACATTGTGTCACAAACTTGTGGGTCAGTCTCACATGGGGGCATCTGACTGGTAGAATCACTCCAAACTCCATCTCTGTCATCATGTGGTGGTCTTCCTGCCTGTATATATTCTGCTCTTCTTATGAAGACACTATCAGTATTAGATCAGAGCTCACTGAACACATTTTTTTAGGAAAACAATTCAAGTCATAATGGTCCATTTGAAAGCTCTGTGGTTAGTTGCATATCTATATGGAATTGTCTTCTTCATAAATTAACCCCTTTCATCATTGTGTATTATTTATCTTTATCCTTGCTAATTTTTATTTGTTCTAAATTTTACTTTGTCTGATATTAATATACACACTCAAGCTTTCTTTTGATTAGTGTTTTCAAGGTACGTTTTAAAAATTTTTGTTTTATGTTTGTGGGTACACGGTATATATATTTGTGACACAAGCATGCAATGTATAATAATCATATAAGTGTAAATGGGGTATCCATCACCTCAAGCATTTAACCTTTGTTTTACAAACAGTCCAATTGTACTCTTTTAGTTTTTTTTTTATACTTTAAGTTCTAGGGTACATGTGCACAACGTGCAGGTTTGTTACATGTGTATACATGTGTCATGTTGGTGTGCTGCACCCATTAACTCGTCATTGACATTAGGTATATCTCCTAATGCTATCCCTCCCCTCCCCCCCACCCCACAACAGTCCCTGGTGTGATGTTCCCCTTCCTGTGTCCAAGTGTTCTCATTCTTCAATTCCCATCTATGAGTGAGAACATGCGGTGTTTGGTTTTTTGTCCTTGCGATAGTTTGCTGAGAATGATGGTTTCCAGTTTCATCCATGTCCCTACAAAGGACATGAACTCATCCTTTTTTATGGCCACATAGTATGCCATGGTGTATATAGGCCACATTTTCTTAATCCAGTCTATCATTGTTGGACATTTGGGTTGGTTCCAAGTCTTTGCTATTTTGAGTAGTGCTGCAATAAACATATGTGTGCATGTATCTTTATAGCAGCATGATTTATATTCTTTTGGATATACAGCCAGTAATGGGATGGCTGGGTCAAATGGTATCTCTAGTTCTAGATCCCTGAGGAATCGGCACACTGTCTTCCACAATGGTTAAACTAGTTTACAGTCCCGCCAACAGTGTAAAACTCTTCCTATTTCTCCACATCCTCTCCAGCACCTGTTGTTTCCTGACTTTTTAATGATCGCCATTCTAACTGGTGTGAGATGATATCTCATTGTGGTTTTGATTTGAATTTCTCTGATGGCCAGTGATGATGAGCATTTTTTCATGTGTCTGTTGGCTGCATAAATGTCTTCTTTTGAGAAGTATCTGTTCATATCCTTCACCCACTTTTTGATGGGGTTGTTTTTTTTTTCTTGTAAATTTGTTGGAGTTCTTTGTAGATTCCGGATATTAGCCCTTTGTCAGATGAGTAGATTCAAAAAATTTCCTCCCATTCTTTAGGTTGCCTGTTCACTCTGATGGTAGCTTCTTTTGCTGTGCAGAAGCTCTTTAATTAGATCCCATTTGTCAATTTTGGCTTTTGTTGCCATTGCTTTTGGTGTTTTAGACATGAAGTCCTTGCCCATGCCTATGTCCTGAATGGTATTGCCTAGGTTTTCTTCTAGTGTTTTCATGGTTTTAGGTCTAACATTTAAGTCTTTAATCCATCTTGAATTAATTTTTGTGTAAGGTGTAAGGAAGGGATCCAGTTTCAGCTTTCTACATATGGCTACCTAGTTTTCCCAGCACCATTTATTAAATAGGGAATTGTTTCCTCATTTCTTGTTTTTGTCAGGTTTGTCAAAGATCAGATGGTTGTAGATGTGTGGTATTATTTCCGAGGGCTCTGTTCTGTTCCATTGGTCTATATCTCTGTTTTGGTACCAGTATCGTGCTGTTTTGGTACCAGTACCATGCTGTTTTGGTTACTGTAGCCTTGTAATATAGTTTGAAGTCAGGTAGCATGATGCCTCCAGCTTTGTTCAGCTTAGGATTGACTTGGCGATGCGAGCTCTTTTTTGGTTCCATATGAACTTTAAAGTAGTTTTTTCCAATTTTGTGAAGAAAGTCATTGGTAGCTTGATGGGGTTGGCATTGAATCTATAAATTACCTTGGGCAGTATGGCCATTTTCATGATATTGATTCTTCCTATCCATGAGCGTGGAATGTTCTTCCATTTGTTTGTGTCCTCTTTGATTTCGTTGAGTAGTAGTTTGTATTTCTCCCTGAAGAGGTCCTTCACATCCCTTGTAAGTTGGATTCCTAGGTATTTTATTCTCTTTGAAGCAATTGTGAATGGGAGTTCACTCATGATTTGGCTCTCTGTTTGTCTTTTATTGGTGTATAAGAATGCTTGTGATTTTTGCACATTGATTTTGTATCCTGAGACTTTGCTGAAGTTGCTTATCAGCTTAAGGAGATTTTGGGCTGAGACGATGGGGTTTTCTAGATATACAGTCATGTCATCTGCAAACAGGGACAATTTGACTTCCTCTTTTCCTAATTGAATACACTTTATTTCTTTCTCTTGCCTGATTGCCCTGGCCAGAACTTCCAACACTATGTTGAATAGGAGTGGTGAGAGAGGGCATCCCTGTCTTGTGCCAGTTTTCAAAGGGAATGCTTCCAGTTTTTGTCCATTAAGTATGATATTGGCTCTGGGTTTTTCATAGATAGCTCTTATTATTTTGAGATATGTCCCATCAATACCTAATTTATTGAGAGTTTTTAGCATGAAGGTATGTTGAATTTTGTCAAAGGCCTTTTCTGCATCTATTGTGATAATCATGTGGTTTTGTCTTTGGTTCTGTTTATCTGCTGCATTACGTTTATTGATTTGCATATGTTGAACCAGCCTTGCATCCCAGGGATGAAGCCCACTTGATCATGGTGGATAAGCTTTTTGATGTGTTGCTGGATTCAGTTTGCCAGTATTTTATTGAGTATTTTTGCATCGATGTTCATCAGGGATATTGGTCTAAAATTCTCTTTTTTTGTTTTGTCTCTGCCAGGCTTTGGTATCAGGATGATGCTGGCCTCATAAAATGAGTTATGGAAGATTCCCTCTTTTTCTATTGATTGGAATAGTTTCAGAAGGAATGGTACCAGCTCCTCCTTGTACCTCTGGTAGAATTTTGCTGTGAATCCGTCTGGTCCTGGACTTTTTTTTTGTTGGTAAGCTATTAATTATTGCCTCAATTTCAGAGCCTGTATTGGTCTAATTAGAGATTCAATTTCTTCCTGGGTTAGTCTTGGGAGGGTGTATACGTCGAGGAATTTATCTAGTTCTTCTAGATTTTCTAGTTTATTTGCGTAGAGGTGTTTTTAGTATTCTCTGATGGTAGTTTGTATTTCTGTGGGATCGGTGGTGATATCCCCTTTATCATTTTGTATTGCATCTATTTGATTCTTCTCTCTTTTTTTCTTTATTAGTCTTGCTAGTGGTCTATCAATTTTGTTGATCTTTTCAAAAAACCAGCTCCTGGATTCATTGATTTTTTGAAGGGCTTTTTGTGTCTCTGTCTCCTTCAGTTCTGCTCTGATCTTAGTTATTTCTTGCCTTCTGCTAGCTTTTGAATGTGTTTGCTCTTGCTTCTCTAGTTCTTTTAATTGTGATGTTAGGGTGTCAATTTTAGATCTTTCCTGCTTTCTCTTGTGGGTATTTAGTGCTATAAATTTCCTTCTACACACTGCTTTACATGTGTCCCAGAGATTCTGGTATGTTGTGTCTTTGTTCTCGTTGGTTTCAAAGAACATCTTTATTTCTGCCTTCATTTCGTTATGTACCCAGTAGTCATTCAGGAGCAGGTTGTTCAGTTTCCATGTAGTTGAGCGGTTTTGAGTGAGTTTCTTAATCCTGAGTTCTAGTTTGATTGCACTGTGGTCTGAAAGACAGTTTGTTATAATTTCTATTCTTTTACATTTGCTGAGGAGTGCTTTACTTCCAACTATGTGGTCAATTTTGGAATAGGTGTGGTGTGGTGCTGAGAACAATCTATATTTTGTTGATTTGGGGTGGAGAGTTCTGTAGATGTCTATTAGGTCCACTTGGTTCAGAGCTGAATTCAATTCCTGGATATCCTTGTTAACTTTCTGTCTCGTTGATCTGTCTAATGTTGACAGTGGGGTGTTAAAGTCTCCCATTATTATTGCGTGGGAGTCTAAGTCTCTTTGTAGGTCTCCAAGCACTTGCTTTATGAATCTGGGTGCTCCTGTATTGGGTGCATATATATTTAGGATAGTTAGCCCTTCTTGTTGAATTGACCCCTTTACCATTATGTAATGCCTTCTTTGTCTCTTTTGATCTTTGTTGGTTTAAAGTCTCTTTTATCAGAGACTAGGATTGCAACCCCTGCCTTTTTTTGTTTTCCATTTTCTTGGTAGATCTTCCTCCATCCCTTTATTTTGAGCCTATGTGTGTCTCAGCATGTGAGATGGGTTTCCTGAATACAGCACACTGATGGGTCTTGACTCTTTATCCAATTTGCCAGTCTGTGTCTTTTAATTGGAGCATTGAGCCCATTTACATTTAAGGTTAATATTGTTATGTGTGAATTTGATCCTGTCATTATGATGTTAGCTGGTTATTTTGCTCGTTAGTTGATGCAGTTTCTTCCTAGCATGGATGGTCTTTACAATTTGGCATGTTTTTGCAGTGGCTGGTACCGTTTGTTCCTTTCCATGTTTAGTGCTTCCTTCAGGAGCTCTTTTAGGGCAGGCCTGGTGGTGACAAAATCTCTCAGCATTTGCTTGTCTGTAAAGTATTTTATTTCTCCTTCACTTTTGAAGCTTAGTTTGGCTGGATATGAAATTCTGGGTTGAAAATTCTTTTCTTTAAGAATGTTGCATATTGGCCCCCACACTCTTCTGGCTTGTAGAATTTCTGCTGAGAAATGAGCTTTCCTTTATGGTTAACCTGACCTTTCTCTCTGACTGCTCTTAACATTTTTTCCTTCATTTCAACTTTGGTGAATCTGACAATTATGTGTCTTTGTGTTGCTCTTCTTGAGGAGTATCTTTGTGGCGTTCTCTGTATTTCCTGAATTTGAGTGTTGGCCTGCCTTGCTAGGTTGGGGAAGTTCTCCTGGTTAATATCCTGAAGGGTGTTTTCCAACTTGGTTCCATTCTCCCTGTCACTTTCAGGTACACAAATCAGATGTAGATTCGGTCTTTTCACATAGTCCCATATTTCTTGGAGGCTTAGTTTGTTTCCTTTTACTCTTTTTTCTCTAAACTTCTCTTCTTGCTTCATTTGATTCATTTGATCTTCCATCACTGATACCCTTTCTTCCAGTTGAACTATGCATTCATCACATAGTTCTCGAGCCTTGGTTTTCAGCTCCATCTGGTGCTTTAAGGACTTCTCTGCATTGGTTATTCTAGTTAACCATTCGTCTAATCTTTTTTCAAGGTTTTTAACTTCTTTGCAATGGGTTCAAACTTCCTCTTTTAGCTCAGAGAAGCTTGATCATCTGAAGCCTTCTCCTCTCAACTCGTCAAAGTCATTCTCCATCCAGCTTTGTTCCATTACTGGTGAGGAGCTGCATTCCTTTGGAGGAGGAGAGACGCTCTGATTTTTAGAATTTTCAGTTTTTCTGTTCTGTTTTTTCCCCATCTTTGTGGTTTTATCTACCTTTGGTCTTTAATGATGGTGACGTACAGATGGTGTTTTGGTGTGGATGTCCTTTCTGTTTGTTAGTTTTTCCTTCTGACAGACAGGACCCTCAGCTGCAGGTCTCTTGGGGTTTGCTGGAGGTCCACTCCAGACCCTGTTTGTCTGGGTATCAGCAGCGAAGGCTGCAGAACAGCACATATTGCTGAACAGCAAATGTTGCTCTCTGATTGTTCCTCTGGAGGTTTCATCTCAGAGGGGTACCCCACCGTGTGAGATGTCAGTCTGCACCTACTGGGGGGTGCCTCCCAGATATGCTACTCGGGGGTCAGGGACCCACTTGAGGAGGCAGTCTGTCCATTCTCAGATCTCAAACTCCATGCTGGGAAAACCACTACTCTCTTCAAAGCTGTCAGACAGGGATATTTAAGTCTGCAGAGGTTTCTGCTGCCTTTTGTTCAGCTATGCCCTGCCCCCAGAGGTGGAGTCTACAGAGGCAGGCAGGCCTCCTTGAGCTGCAGTGAGCTCCACCCAGTTTGAGGTTCCCACCACTTTGTTTACCTACTCAAGCCTCAGCAATGTCGGGCGCCCCTCCCCCAGCCTCGCTACCACCTTGCAGTTTTATCTCAGACTGCTGTGCTAGCAGTGAGCAAGGCTCTGTGGGCATGGGACCCTCTGAGCCAGGTGCAGGATATAATCTCCTGGTGTGCTGTTTGCTAAGACTATTGGAAAAGCACAGTATTAGGGTGGGAGTGACCCAATTTTCCAGGTGCCATCTGTCACAGCTTTGCTTGGCTATGAAAGGGAATTCCCTGACCCCTTGCACTTCCTGGGTGAGGGGATGCCTTGTCCTGCTTTGGCTCACGCTCAGTGCACTGCACCCACTGTCCTGCACCAACTGTCTGACAAGCCCCAGTGAGATGAACCCGGTAGCTCAGTTGGAAATGCAGAAATCACCCATCTTCTGTGTCACTTATGCTGGGGGCTGTAGACTGGAGCTGTTCCTATTCAGCCTCTTGGAACCACCCCCTCTTTTAGTTATTTAAAATGTAGAATTAAATTATTTTTGACTATAATCACCCTGCTTTGCTAGCAAACACTAGGTATTATTCATTCTTTCTAATTATCTTTTTTGTACCCATTTATCATCCCCACTTCTCCCCTTCACATCCACTATCCTTTCCAGCCTCTGGTAACCATACTTCTACTCTTTTTCTTCATGAGTTCAATTGTTTTAATTTTTAGCTCCCACAAATAAGTGAGAACATGTGAAGTTTGTCTTTCTGTGTCTGGCTTATTTCACTTATTTCACTTCCTCCAGTTACATCCATGTTGTTGCAAATGACAGGATTTCATTCTTTCTTACGGCTGAATACTACTCTATTGTGGATATGTGTCTCATTTTCTTTATCCATTCATCTGTTGATGGACATTTACATTGCTTTCAAATCCTGACTGTTGTGAATAGTGCTGCAATAAACAAAGGAATGCAGATATCTCTTCTATATACTCTTTTCCTTTCTTTTGGGTGTATACCTAGGAGTAGGATTGCTGGATTGTATGGTGGCTCTAGTTTTAGTTTTTTGAGGAACCTACAAACTGTTTTCCATAGTGGTTGTACTAACTTACATTCTCATCAACATTGTTTTTCTTTTATTTTAACTTATCTATATCATTATACTTCCTGTGAGTTTCTATATTTTCTCATATCATATTTTAAACAGTTGTGATGATCTCTGTCTTTTAATTGATGCATTTATGCCATTAATAGTTAGTAGAATTGACATGTTTAGGCTCAAGCCTACCATTTTATTGGTTTGTTGTAGTTTTTGTTGTTGTTCTTCCTCTGTTTATTCATTCCTGCCTTCTTTTGGTCATTTGAATATTTTTCAGTATTTGATTTTAATTTATCTATTCTGTCTTTTAATATATTTCTTTATACAGATTTTTTAGCTGTTGTTCCAGGGATTTCAAAATACAGCCATAACTTTTAACAATCTACTTAGAATCAATATTTTATCACTTAGGTGGAATGTAGAAACTTCCTCTGTTAGTGTTACATTTGTCTTGTATATTACATCTATATACATTGAAAACTCCTTGAGACAATGTATTCATTTTTCATCTTTAATGGACAAATATGAAAGACTCAATAGGGAATGCATAATATACTATAGTTACCCAGATATTTACCATTTTTGTTGCTCTTCCTTTATTCTTATAGTTATTTAGTGAGAGAGATGTCATGGAGTGTGTTTACTCCATGTAACCTCAAACTGGAAGCTGAATACATAGGCTTTCTATTTTCTTTTTTTAATCTGTAGAAGAGAACTCTCATTTTTACGTTATTACATCTTCCAATACTTGAATACAATATATTGCTCCCTTTATTTAAACCTATTTAAATTCTCTCAACTTTTTTATACTTTTCACTGTAGAGAACTTTTATACCACTCCTTAGACTTATTCCTCAGCATTTGATGTTTTATGATGCTGTTTTAAATGATATTTTAAAAATTTCATTTTCTAAATGCTTATTGCTGTATATTGTAATACAATTTTTAATATCAACCTGTTTCTTGCATTCTTTCTTAATTCACTTATTAATACTAATGTTTTTCTATAAATACTTGAGACTTTTTTACAAAATGATCATGTCATCTGAATATAGTTTTATTTCTTAATTTCCAATCTTCTTATATATTTCATTTACTCCACTGTTGAATTGGCCAGAGCTTTACCTATCAAATAGAAATGGTGATAGCCAGACTTTGTGTCTTGTTCCTGAACTCAGGGATGAGACTTTCAACATTTGACCATAATGTTTGGCATTAGCTATATTTTGTTAACAGCTCTTAATATATCCAGAAATTTTCCTTCCACTTATAGAATTGATTTTGAATGCTGACCCAAACTTGCATTCCATGCATAAACCCAAATTGGCTGTGATAAATTATGTTTTTAGATTTCAATTTCATCTTTAGATTCAATTTGCTAATATTTTGTTTAGAGTTTGTATTTTTCTTATGAGATTAATCTGTATTTTTTTACTCATAAAATCACTGTTATGTTTTTGTGTCAAGATTATGCTTGCAGCATAAAATGAGTTGGAAACCATACTCACTTTTTCTCTTATCTTGAAAAGTTTATGAAAGATCATTGTTGCTTCTAATTTGCATGTTTATGTAAAAAAAAGTGATTGTATGAGAAAAAATACATATTAATCTCACACATCAGAAAAATACAAACTCTAAACAAAATATTAGAAAGTTGAATCTAAAGATGAAATCTAAAAACATAATTTATCACAGCCAATTTGGGCTTATGCATAGGATGCATTTGGTTCAGCATTGAAAATCAGTTCAGTAAGTGGAAGGGAAATTTTTGAATATATTAAGAGCTTTTAACAAAATATTATAGCTAATGTCAAACATTATGGTTAAATGTTGAAAGAATTATCCAGTTAAGCCATGTGGGCTTAAAGAGTTCTTCTGAAAAGATTTTAATTAAGAATTCAATATCTTTATCAGATATATTAATAATCAGATTTTCTATTTTTGGGTCAGTTTTAGTGAGTTGCTTTTTAAAGAAAAATTGAATGTTTCATCCAACTTTTCAAATTTATTGTCACATTCATAATATCCTCCTTCTAATGGGTATAGAATCTGAATTTTTTATCCCTATTCATTCCTGATATTTGTAATTTGTGCCATTGTCTTTTCTCTTGATTAGTCTCCTAGAGGTGTCTCAAGAAAAAAAGACATAAATTACAAACATCATACAAATTAATGATAAATACGGCTCCAAATAGTGATGAATACGTCTTTGCATGAACATATGTTTTCATTACTCTTTGGTAGATTACTAGGAGTACAAATACTGGGTCATGTAATAAGTTTATTTTTAAGTTTTTAAGACACCATCAAATCATTTTACAAAGTTTCTGTACTATTTTATTCCCTTAAAAAATGCACAAGGGTTTCAGTTTCTCCACATTCTTACCAATACCTTGAATTAACTTTATCTTTGATTATATCCATTTGAGTAGGTGTGTAGTAATAGCTTATTGTGACTTAAACGTTCATTTCTCTAATAATTAATGATAGGTATCTTTTTATGTGCTTGTTAGCCATTTCTATATATCATTTGAAAAAGCAGCTATTCAAATATTTTACCCATATTTTAATTTCATTGTTTATTTTATTATTATTGAGCTGTAGGAGTTACTTGCATATCCTAAATTCAAGCCTTTACAAATCCAGAATGTTTTCAGTCTGCCCTGGGTTTTATTGTCCTCCAGTTCCTTTTGAGTCTTATGCCATGTGTGCAGCTACAAAGTAAGCTAGTAGTGTGAAACTAGTTTGGAGGTTCTCTGTCTCCAGTGAGGACATGTGGACTCAGCCAGGAGTAAGCTTATCCCAGTGAGGACCACAAACCTCAGGTTAAAAGAGTGGAGCCATCGGCCTTCCCACTTGTTTGCCTCAGATAAGTCACTTCCATTGAACATGGGCGTTAGTTGCTGCCCCAAATAGAGTTAGTTTCCTCCAACTGTGTCAGAGAAGCTGTTGGTCTTCATAGCCTGCCCCACCCTGGGAGAACCTCCACATCAGCCACTGGGAAGGTGGATGATGGGAGAAGCCCCTGACCCAGGCCTAAATACTATGGACTCCCATGTTCTTACACGAAGCTCAGATTTTTTCATGACTTTAGTAGAATTACAGAGTGATGACATATTTTTTGTCAACTTTATGGCTACATTTTGGGGAGAGGATTTGCAGATCTTACTTGACCATAGCCTTTTAAAAGTCCTGAGCTTCATAGACTTGAATCTTAGTCTTTTTTTTTTTAATGTATGCATGTAATTCTACATATTTCCTTCTAAGAACAGCTTAAGCCTTGCTATACAAGATTTTGTATGTTTTATTTTATAATAATTCAATTTAAAATACTTTATAATTTCCATTTTGATTCTTTGCCTCATGAGTCATTTATGTGTGTATTCCTTAATTGCACATTATAGGAAGTTTTTGGTGATTTTTTTTAACTGATTACTGGTTTCATTAAGCCATTTTAAAAGAACATATTCTAAATCAATGATTTTACCCCCCAGATGACATTTGGCAATAGCTGGAGACATTTGTTGTCACAACTGTGAAAGAGGAGCTGGTACTGGCATCTACTGAAGAGAGGCCAGAGATGCTGCTAAAAGTCCTATAATGCACAAGACACACCCCTGCAACAAAGAATTATCTAGTCCAAAATGTCAACCGTGCCAAGAATGAGACACCCTGAGATTTATTGAGACTAACCTTAAGGTTCACTTGTCACAATTTGGTAAACATTCCATGCCTACTGGAAAAGAATGTGATTTTTTTGTCACTTGTCCTGTTAGTTACTAAGAAAGGTATGGTAAATTCTCCAATTTTTCTTACAGGTTTCCTTATTTCTCCTTTTAGTTCTGTTAACTATTGCTTTACACATTTTTGAAGTAATTTTTAGGTCCGTACAAACAGAAATCTGCCTGTCTTCCCGGCTAATAGAGCTTTTGTTTGTTGTTATGAAATTATTTCAGTAAAGCTTCATTCCTTATCTGATATTACACCAGGTTTTTTATACTTAATCTTCCCATATTTTTTTCATCCCTTTATTTTTAACCTCTGTATAAGTTTCTTCAGTTGTGTTTTCTAAGCATAATGTTAATAAGGTTTTGATTTTTATCCAGCCTAATAATATTTGTTCTTTTTTTTTAAATTATACTTTAAGTTCTAGGGTACATGTGCACAACATGCAGGTTTGTTACATATGTATACATGTGCCATGTTGGTGTGCTGCACCCATTAACTCATCATTTACATTAGGTATATCTCCTAATGCTATGCTTCTCCCCTCCCCCCACCCCACAACAGGCCCTGGTATGTGATGTTCCCCTTCCTGTGTCCAAGTATTCTCACTGTTCAATTCCCACCGATCAGTAAGACAATGCAGTGTTTGGTTTTTTGTCTTTGCAATAGTTTGCTGAGAATGATGGTTTCCAGCTTCATCCATGTCCCTACAAAGGACATGAACTCATCCTTTTTTATGGACACATAGTATGCCATGGTGTATATGGGCCACATTTTCTTAATCCAGTCTATCATTGATGGACATTTGGGTTGGTTCCAAGTCTTTGCTATTGTGAGTAGTGCTGCAATAAACATACATGTGCAAGTGTCTTTACAGCAGCATGATTTATAATCCTTTGGGTATATACCCAGTAATGGGATGGCTGGGTCAAATGGTATTTCTAGTTCTAGATCCTTGAGGAGTCGGCACACTGTCTTCCACAATGGTTGAACTAGTTTACAGTCCCACCAACAGTGTAAAAGTGTTCCTATTTCTCCACATCCTCTCCAGCACCTGTTGTTTCCTGACTTTTTAATGATTGCCATTCAAACTGGTGTGAGATGGTATCTCATTGTGGTTTTGATTTGCATTTCTCTGACGGCCAGTGATGATGAGCATTCTTTCATGTGTCTGTTGGCTGCATAAATGTCTTCTTTTGAGAAGTATCTGTTCATATCCTTTGCCCACTTTTACTGAATGGGCAAAAACTGGAAGCATTCCCTTTGAAAACTGGCACAAGACAGGGATGCCCTCTCTCACCACTTCTATTCAACATAGTGTTGGAAGTTCTGGCCAGGGCAATCAGGCAGGATAAATAAATAAAGGGTATTCAATTAGGAAAAGAGGAAGTCAAATTGTCCCTGTTTGCAGATGACATGACTGTATATCTAGAAAACCCCATTGTCTCAGCCCAAAATCTCCTTAAGCTGATAAGCAACTTCAGCAAAGTCTCAGGATACAAAATCAATGTACAAAAATCACAAGCATTCTTATACACCAATAACAGACAAACAGAGAGTCAAATCATGAGTGAACTCCCATTCACAATTGCTTCAAAGAGAATAAAATACCTAGGAATCCAACTTACAAGGGATGTGAAGGACCTCTTCAAAGAGAACTACAAACCACTGCTCATCAAAATAAAAGAGGATGCAAACAAATGGAAGAACATTCCATGCCCATGGATAGGAAAAATCAATATCATGAAAATGGCCATACTGCCCAAGGTAATTTATAGATTCAATGCCATCCCTATCAAGCTACCAATGACTTTCTTCACAGAATTGGAAAAAACTACTTTAAAGTTCATATGGAACCAAAAAAGAGCCTGCATCATCAAGTCAATCCTAAGCCAAAAGAACAAAGCTGGAGGCATCATGCTACCTGAATTCAAACTATACTACAAGGCTACAGTAACCAAAACAGCATGGTACTGGTACCAAAACAGACATATAGACCAATGGAACGGAACAGAACCCTCAGAAATAATACCATACATCTACAACTATCTGATCTTTGACAAACCTGAGAAAAATAAGCAATGGGGAAAGGATTCCCTATTTAATAAATGGTGCTGGGAAAACTGGCTAGCCATATGTAGAAAGCTGAAACTGGATCCCTTCCTTACACCTTATACAAAAATTAATTCAAGATGGATTAAAGACTTAAATGTTAGACCTAAAACCATAAAAACCCTAGAAGAAAACCTAGGCAATACCATTCAGGACATAGGCATGGGCAAGGACTCCATGTCTAAAACACCAAAAGCAATGGCAACAAAAGCCAAAATTGAGAACTGGGATCTAATTAAACTAAAGAGCTTCTGCACAGCAAAAGAAGCTACCATCAGAGTGAACAGGCAACCTACAGAATGGGAGAAAATTTTTGCAATCTACTCATCTGACAAAGGGCTGATATCCAGAATCTACAAAGAACTCCAACAAATTTACAAGAAACAAACAAACAACCCCATCAATATTTGTACTTTTAATTGAAATATTCGGGCACATTACAAGTAACATTGTTAGTAATGTTTGGATTTATATCTACCATCTTACTATTTTTCATTTATCACCTATTTTTTGTTTCTTTGTCTCTTTCTTCAAAGTTTTTTGCTTAATCAAATATTTTTATTATTTTTTCCTCTGTATTTTCTTGTTTATTACAAAGGTTTTTCCCCCTATTCTTCTGGTGACTGCCCTAAATATCACAAAATGCATCCTTGAGTTATTAGAGTCTAATGTAAGTTAGTACTTTAACCTCTTTCCAGATAAATTCTAAGAGTTTAGATAACCTCTCTCTACTCTTTAGCATCTTTAGTGTTTTTTGGGTTAGCTGTTATCATGCATTTTAATTCTGAATATGTATTGTAACCCACAGAAGACATTATTTTATCAGTCAATAGGCATTTGGCGTTATCCATCTATTTAAGTTTTGTGTTGTGCTCTTCATTTTTTCCTGCATTAATCCTGTCTGGGATATTTTTCCTCTTCCAGGATATTTTTTAGTATTTATTTAACCTAGGTTTACTGGCAGCAAATTCTCTTAGTCATTGTCTAGAAATTGTCCTTATTTTGGTCTTCATTTTTAAAGGATATTTTTGGTGGGTATCAAGTTATAAAGTTGCAGTTGTTTCTTTCAAAACTTTAAATACGTCATTCTGTTGTTTGTGGGTTGCCATTATTTCTCTGTGAACATCAGTTGTCTTTCCTGTTAGTTTCTTTTGAAGGTTATGTGTCTTTACACTGGCTGCTTTCAAGCCCAGAAAGTGAGTTCGGACTGATTTGGGCACACAATGCTAGTGTATTTGATGATTAGAACATGGTGTAGATGAGAGTATGTGGGTTTGCGGTGGGCACTTCCTTTTGACCCTTGTAGATTCTTTGCCCCTGAGGAGAGCCACTGTCTTAGTCATCTCAGGCTGCTACAACAAAATACCATAGACTGGTTGGCTTAAACAACACATATGAGTTTCTCACAGTTTTGGAAGCTTGGAAGTCCAAGATCAAGGACCTGGCAGATTTAGTTCCCGGTGAGGGCTCTCTTCCTGTCTTGCTGAGGGCTGCTTCCTCACTGTGTCCTCACATGGTTGAAAGAGAGAGCACTGGTCTCTCTCCCTCTTCTTAAAAGTCACCAAACCTGGGCCGGGCACGGTGGCTCACGCCTGTAATCCCAGCACTTTGGGAGGCCGAGGTGGGCAGATCACGAGGTCAGGAGATCAAGACTATCTTGGATAACACGGTGAAACCCTGTCTTTACTAAAAATACAAAAAAATTAGCCAGGCGTGGTGGCAGACACCTGTAGTCCCAGCTACTCTGGAGGCTGAGGCAGAAGAACGGCGTGAACCTGGGAGGAGGAGCTTGTGGTGAGCCCAGATCACGCCACTGCACTCCAGCCTGGGTGACAGAGTGAGACTCTGTCTCAAAAAAAAAAAAAAAAGAAGAAGGAAAAAGTCACCAAACCTATCATGGGGGGCCTATCATGACCTCATCTAGACTTACTTACCTCCCAAAGGCCTCACTTCCAAATACAATCACATTTGGGTGTACGGCTTCAGTATATGCATTTGCAGAGGACACAAACATTCAGTTCGTGACAGTCACAGACAGAGGAAAGCCAGAGCAGGGGTCTCTAAATAGTGGCCAAAGACATGTACCCATTTGTCTGAGTCTAACAATGATACTAATGCTAAGTATTGAGCCTATAGCAAAGATTAAACTATAAAATTAGGACTAAAAGTAAAACAAGATTGGTGATTAGGGTGATAGTATAAAATGCAAATAATACATGCTGCAAGAATATAAAAATTATACAAATAAAAAATGAGCAGTGAAGGGAAAAAGAGGTGGTAAAATATGCTGATTTCCTCATCTTTAACAGCTGGAAACCAGAGTTCCACTAAAATCTCACAAATCAAATACAATCATCAATAATGCATATTTCTGTTATAGGAATTAGCTCATAGTAATTTGAAATTAATTAGTAGTGATGATGATGGTATACTTTGGAAGTCACATTGATTCATGTGTGATATTTCTTGGAATGCTAATATTCCAAGCCACCAGGGAATAGTGCAAGCCACAGACATGTACAGGACTGTACACAATGCCAAGCCACTACATATTTTTCTTCTTGGCTCACTTTGTCCCTGTGCACTATCTTTGAGGGCCAGCAAATGCAGCACTTGCTTATACCTCCTCTCTTAAAACTAACTTCATTTTTTTGTTTAAAAAATATTATAATTACTGCTGGGCATGGTGGCATGTGCCTGTAGTCCCAGCTACTCAGGAGGCTGAGGCAGGAAGATCACTTAAGCCCAGGAGTTTGAGGCTAGCCTGGGCAACATAGCAAGATTCTATCTCTAAAAAGTAAAATAAATAAAATATAATACTATAAGTACTGTTTGCTACTTTATTCATTAGAAACTTAATTTTTTTTAATTGGGTGATTTTTTGTTGGGATTATAATTGGTTTTGCTCTAATAAAGTAGCATTTTTTTTAACTGTCTGCTGTTTACTTCTCTAAAAAGCCTGTATACTTAGAAGACAATTTTACAGAAATGAGTTTTTTTTTCAGTACACACTTACACACTCTCTAAACTTTAATAACACTAAAAAGGATACATAATTTAATGCAATCAGATAGCACATAAGGAAGAGGATATAGCAAATTCCTAATTCATTTATTGCCTATTTTAGGGTAACATATACTCAGGGTTACACCAGAGAAACAGCACCAGTGATCTGATATTTAAATTAATTCATTGCAGAGAATTAGCTTATGTGATTTTGGGGCTGTCTTGGGAAGTCCAGAATCTGTAGGAAAATATGGAATCTCTTGGGCAGAAGCTGATGCTGCAGTCCACAGGTGAAATATCTTCCTCCTTAAGAAAACCTCAGGTTTTCTGCTTTTAAGATCTTTCAACTGATTGAATCAGGTCCACTAAAATTATCAAGGACAATCTCCTTTACTTAAAGTCAACTAACTGTAGATGCTAATCACGTCTACTAAATACCTCACGGCAACACCTAGGCATTTGTGATTGAATAACGGGGTACTATTGCCTGACCAAGTTGACACTGCAGCTGACCATCACAGAAACTAACACATATTTTTAAAAAGACATGTTTAATTGTATAGTACATAGTTGTAGATATGAAAGTCTCCTTTAGCAGAAGTACAAGCCTGTCTAAATATCAAGAGAATCACAATATCAAAATACAGAGAAAAGAGCACGTATTGAAATACTTTATGTAATACAAACAAAAAAAAGAATAATATAGATTAAAAGCAAGCATATATATCAATGTTTTCAAGTGAATTTACTCTGTCTCTTAAGACATAAAAAATTTCAGATTGGAATTAAAAGCAAAACCCATGATTGTTCACTGCAAAAGTCTTTCAACTTTGCTGATTGATTGAAATTTTTCAATAATAAAGTGTTTATACAAAGACATGGATGGCAAAAATAAAACCAAAACACAATTCTGTGCTCTATATGTAAGACACATTAAAAACAAAGTGACTCTGAAAACTCAAAAAGAAAAAAAATATAAACAAGGAAAATACAATAAAAAAGAGTAGTATTAGCAAACTTAATAACACATAACTTTGAATTCAGGCCAAAAATCCTTAAACAAAACAAAAACAGGCAGTTTATGAGATTAAAGAGTCCAATACACAATGAACACATAACTCTTGGGATTGTATGCATTAAATAATACAGCATTCACATTCATACATCACAACCATGAGAGTAAAATGCATAAACAGAGATACATTAGCCTTAGATTTTATTTCACCTCTCTTTTCCTGTAACCAATAGAAATCTTAAATAAAATAATTAGAAAGGTATAATAATTGATATATTTTGAACTTTAAACCCTAAAAATAAAGAGTGTACCTTCTTTTCAAGTTATAGAATGTTTATAAAACTTGATCATATATTAGACCACTTTCAAGGCCCCAGTAAATTTCAAAAAGTAAAAATAATATCCAAAAATGTACCATGCTTACAAGGAAACAACACTAGTACTTAGTAAGAAAATAATATGGGACTTTTTAAAAGTCCCACAAGCCATTCTTATTTCAAATATAAAATTGAAACTAAAATAAAAAAGATCTAGAAAAGAATGAATTGAAAATCCTAAAGATCAAATCCTACACATTCACCTGGTAGAAACACGTATGGGAAGATGTATAATGAGAAGTGTATATGTTTGAGTACATATGCAAATTTTAGGCTTGGTAATATCAACAAATATTTTTAAATAACCCTGTATTTTATCAATTTTACCCCTATTCCACAATTAAAATTTTCCAGGTAGAAAATTTCATAAAAGGAGCCTGGTAAACCTTTAATAAAGAATAATTTAGAAGCTATATAAAAGTTATTTTAGATAATGACTTAACGGGAAAAATCCAAATTCATTTTATGAAGTAAGTATAACATTGGTATCATAATCTACTGAAGTCTGTACAATAAGAGAAAACTACACAAAAGCTCACTCATGCAAATTAAATGAAATTAATTAAACAAAATTAAAATTAGTTTAGACCTAATTCACAAGCATATTACAAGAATAATACAGTATAACCAAGTTGAATTTTTTCCAGAAATACAAATATGGTTCAATATTTTAAAATAACATAACTTAATATGTTACAGAAATATATATTATGATTATTTTCACAAATGCTGAAAAAGTATTTGGTTATTACATATCTATTCCTGATTCAATGAAAGCAGAATAAATTGTTAATTTGCAACTTAAATTTATAATTTAACAATAATATCAAATACATAGAAATAAATCTAGCAAAAATATGGAAGACTTTTATAAAGAAAAATATGATATTTTGAGACATATTTTAAGGAAAGTTAAAATAAATTGAATGATACACCATGATCAGGGATTTGAGGACATAATGTTCTAAAGATATCATTTCTTCCCAAATAAATACATAGATTCAATAAAATTCCAATCAAAATCCCAAAGGTTTTTTTTTGTAGAAACTGATAAACTGATTTTTAAGGAATTTTAGAATTTCTGAGCTTACAGAAAAGGATTTTGAATTAACCCAATCAGACAAAAATACAGAAAAAAGAATTAAAAGAAGTGAACAAAGTTTCTCATAAATATAGGTTTATATAAAATGTCCAAACCTAAGAATTATAGGTTGTTCCTGAGGGAGAAGAAAAAGCAAGAAGTTGGGAAACCTATTTGGGGCAATAATTAAGGAAAATGTTGCTGGTTTTGCTAGAGATTTAGACATTCAAATACAAGAAACTCAAGGAAGTCCTGGGAGATTCATTGCAAAAAGGACATCACCAAGACATAGTCGTCAGGCTATCTAAATTTAATGTGAAGGAAAGAATTCTAAGAGCAGTGAGACAAAAGCATTAGATAACTTATAAAGGAAAACCTATCAGACTAACAGCAGATTCTCAGCAGAAATCTTACAAGCCAGAAGGGATTAGGGTCATACCTTTAGTCTCCTTAAACATAACTCTCAGCCAAGAATTTTGTAACCAGCAAAACTAAGTTTCATAAGTGAAGGAGAAATTAAGTCTTTCACAGACAAGCAAATGCTAAGAGAATCTGTCAACACTAGACAGGCCTACGAGAGATGCTAAAATGAGTCCTAAATATTGAAACAAAAGGTTGATGTGCACCAGAATAAAAACAATTGAAAGCATAAAACTCACAAGGCTTATAAAACAGTGATACGATAAAGTAAACAAAGTAACTTGGTAAAAATCGACATAATGACTAGAACAACACCTCACACGTCAACATTAACATTGAATGTAAACAGTCTGAGTGCTACACTTTAAAAATATATATTGGCAGAATGGATTAAAAAACACAAACCAAATATCTACTATCTTCAGGACACCTACCTAATGTATGAAGATTCTTAGAGACTCAAGATAAAGATGTGGAAAAAATATTTCACACAAATGGAAACCAAAAGCAAGCAGGAGTAGCTATTCTTATATCAGATAAGACAACTTTAAAGAAACAAGAGGAAAGAAAAAAAAGAAAGAAAGAAAGAAGAAAAAAGAAAAGAAAGAAGGTCATTATATAATGATAAAGGGATCAATTCAATAAGAAGAATATAACAATCCTAAATGTATGTGCATCTAACTCCAGAGCTCCAAGATGCATAAAACAATTACTACTAGACCTAAGAAAAGAGGTAGACAGCAGCATAATAAAGAGACGGGAACTTCAACACCCCATTGACAGCACTAGTCAAATCATCAAGACAGAAAGTCAACAAAGAAACACTGGACTGTAACTGGACTCTAGATAAAGATGGACCTGGCCAGGAGTGGTGACTCACACCTATAATCCCAGCATTTTGGGAGGCTGAGGTGGGCAGATCACGAGGTCAACAGATCGAGACCATCCTGGCCAACATGGTAAAATCCCATCTCTACTAAAAATACAAAAATTAGCTGGGCATGGTGGCACTCCCTATAGTCCCAGCTACTCAGGAGGCTGAGGCAGAAGAATTGCTTGAACCCAGGAGGCGGAGGTTGCAGTGAGCCAAGATCGTGCCATTGCACACCAGCCTGGCAACAGGGAAAGACTCTGTCAAAAAAAGAGAAAAAAAAAAAAAGAAAGAGAGAGAGAGAAAGATGGACCTAACAGACATTTACAGAACATTCAACCCCAAAACTTCAGAATATACATTATTCTTATGAGCACATGGAACATTTTCCAAGGTATGATAGGCCACAAAACAAGTCTCAATAAATTTTTAAAAATCAAAATTATATTAAGCATCTTCTCAGGCCAGAGTGAAATAAAACTAGAAATCAATTCCAAGAGGAACCCTCAAAACTATGCAAATATATGGAAATTAAACAATCTACTCCTGAATGATTTGGAGGTTAACAATAAAAGCAAAATGTAAAATTTAAAAATGTTTCAAAATGAATGATGGCAGTGATAAAAGTTATCAAAACCTCTAGAATATAGCAAAACCAGTGCTAAGAGGAAAGTATATAGTGTAAAATGCCTACATTAAAAAGACAGAAAAATCACAAATTGACAACCTAATGTCACACCTCAAGGAACAACAACAACAAAAACAACAATAAATCAAACTCAAATCTAGCAAAAAAAAAAAAAAAGAGAGAGAAATAACAAAGATCCGAAAACAACTAAAGAAAATTCAAATGAAAAAAAAGAAGAGAAAAGATCAATGAAATGAAAAGTCATTTCTTTGAAAAGATAATACTTATAGACAACTATAAATTTTCAGATTAACCAAGAAAAAGAAGAAAGATTCAAATAAGCTCAAACAGAAATAAAAATGGAGACATTACAACTGATACTACAGAAATACAAAAGTTCATTCAAGACTACTAAGAAAACCTCTATGCACAAAATCCAGAAAATCTTTAGGAAATGGATAAGTTCCTGGAAACATACAACCCCCTAAACTTAAATTAGAAAGACACAGAAACTCTAAACAGACCAATAATAAGCAGTGATATTAAATCAGTGATTTAAAATCTCCCAGCAAATAAGCAGAGCACCAGATGGATTCACAGACAAATTCTACCAGATATCCAAAGAAGAATGGGTACCAATCCTACTGAAGCTATTACAAAATTTTGAGAAGGAAAGAATCCTTCCTAATGCATTCTACAAAGCCAGTATCACCCTGATACCAAAGCCAGGAAAGGATATAACAAAAACAGAAAACTACAGACCAATATCCCTGATGAACATGGATGCAAAAATCCTCAACAAAGTACTGGCAAACTAAATCCAATAGCATATCAAAAAGATAGTACATCATGATCTAGTGGGTATCATTCTAGGGTTGCGGGGATGGTTCAACATATGCAAGTCAATAAATATAAATCAGCACATAAACAGAATTTAAAACAAAAACCATATGATCATCTCAATAGACACAGAAAAAACATTCAATAAAACCCAGCATCCTTTATGATAAAAACCATCAACAATCTAGGCATAGAAAGACCATGCATCAAAATAACAAAAGCCATATATGTCACACCCACAGCCAACATAATACTGAATGAGGAAAAAGTTGAAAATATTCCCCATAGGAAATGGAACAAGACAAGGAGGCCCACTTTCACCACTTCTATTCAACACGATAAATGGACAACCTACAGAATGGAAGAAAATATTCTTAAACTATACATCTGACAAAGAACTAATATCCAGAATCTACAAGGAACTCAAACAATTCAACAAAAAGAAAACAAACCCATTGAAAAGTGAGCAAATGAAATCAACAGACATTTCTCAAAAGAAGGTATGCAAATGGCCACCCAACATATAAAAAAATGCTCAACATCAAAAATCATCTGGGAAATGCAAATTAAAATGACAATGAGATACTATCTTATCCCAGCTAGAATGGTCATTATTAAAAAATCAAAACACAACAGACGTTGGCGTGGATGTGGTGAAAATCAAATGCTTATACACTGCTGGGTTATACACTGAGTTCCTTGTAGATTCTGAATATCAGTCCTTTGTCAGATGTATAGTTTAAAAATATTTTCTTCCATTCTGTAGGTTGTCCATCTATTGTGATGAATAGAAGTCGTGAAAGCGGGCCTCCTTGTCTTGTTACATTTCTTATGGGGAATGTAAATTAATATAATCTACGTGGAAAACAGAATGAAGATTTCTCAATGAACTCAAAGTAGATCTACCATTTGATCCAGCAATCCCAATACTGGGTATCTACCCAAAGGAAGTCATTATATCAAAAAGGAACCTGCACACATATGTTTACTACACCACAATTCACAGTTGCAAAGATATGGAATCAACCTAAGCGTCCATCAACTGATGAGTGAATAAAGAAAAGGTGATATATATATATATGTATATATATACACACACACACACACACACACACACACCATGGTATATTATTCAGCCAAAAACAAGAACGAAATAATATATTTTGTAGTAACTTGAATGGAACTAGAGGCCATTATCTTAAGTAAAAAAACAGGAACAGAAAACCAAATACCACATGTTCTCACTTATAAGTGGGAGCTAGGCTATGGGTATGTAAAGGAATACAGAGTGGTATAATGTACACTGGAGACTCAGAAATGGGGATGGTGAGAGGTGGGTGAGAGATAAAAAATTACCTGTGGGGTACAATATACCCTATTTGAGTGAAGGGTACAGTAAAAATCCAGACTTCACCACGATACAATTCATCCGTGTAACTAAAAACCACTTGTACCTCTACAGCTAATGAAATTTTAAAAAATTAAATAAATAAAATAAAATAAACATGGAATTTCAAAGGGCTATGAATAGTGAAAAGAACAGAATCAGAAAACTTCTACTAATGAATATCGAGTATTTATATAGTTACATTAGTTAAGATAATGTGCTTGTATTTAAGGATAGTCAGATAGACTGATGGAACACAATAAAGAGCCCAAGACAGGCCCACACACATATGGGTACTTTGTCTATGGGGAAGATTATATCACAGAATGGTCTTTTTAATAAATGGTGTTGAATTATTGAATATTCATGTGTTAAAAGAAAAAATACTTGATCTCTACCTTATATCATACAAATAGTCTTGATTCTTAAGATAGATTATAGATCTAAATATGAAAGGCAAAACAATCAACCTTTTAGAAAAAAATCACAGAATATATTTGTCAGATTGAGGTAGCACAGATGTTTTAAACAGGAAAGGACGCTAATAATAAAAGAAAGGATTAAAAATTTTAATACTTAAAATTAAGTATTTTTACTTACCTAGAAACATTCTTAAGAGAGTAAAGGGACAAACCACAGAATGGGAGAAGGTATTTGCATTATATAAGACAAATGACAGCCAAAGTAAATAATAATTAATAGGGTATTGAAAAACACGTTAGAGATTTGCCCAATTTTATATGAAAACTTAATAAAGTGACAGTAATAAAAACTGCTGGCCCAAGGATCAACAAACAAATAGGACAGAACAAGGAGCCTAGAATTAGTGGGGAAAGAAAGGTAGTTTCCACTGTTTTTCCATATTAAAAAAATGCAATTTCTATCTCAGGCCAATCTGCCATAATCACATTCATATGATGAGTTAATGACATAAAAGTAAAAAGCATAGTTTTCAAACTTTAAAGGAACATATGGTTTCTTAAGAAGAATGCAAAAAGCACAGATCACAAAGGGAAAAAAAGATAAATTCAACTGTATTAATAATCTCCTGCCAGGCATGCTGGCTCATGCCTGTAATCCTAGCACTTCGGGAAGCTGAGGAGGGCAAATCGCTTGAACCCAGGAGTTGGATACCAGCCTGGGCAACATGGTGGAAGCCCATGTATACAAAAAATACAAAAATTAGGTTGAGGGAGCCAAGATGGCCGAATAGGAACAGCTCCGGTCTACAGCTCCCAGTGTGAGTGACGCAGAAGATGGGTGATTTCTGCATTTCCATCTGAGGTACCGGGTTCATCTCACTAGGGAGTGCCAGATAGTGGGCGCAGGTCAGTGGGTGCACGCACCATGCACGAGCTGAAGAAGGGCGAGGCATTGCCTCACTCGGGAAGCGCAAGGGGTCAGGGAGTTCCCTTTCCTAGTCAAAGAAAGGGGTGACAGATGGCACCAGGAAAATCAGGACACTCCCACCCAAATACTGCGCTTTTCTGACGGGCTTAAAAAATGGCGCACCAGGAGATTATATCCCACACCTGGCTCAGAGGGTCCTAAGCCCATGGGGTCTCACTGATTGCTAGCACAACAGTCTGAGATCAAACTGCAAGGTGGCAGCGAGGCTGGGGGAGGGGCGCCCGCCATTGCCCAGGCTTCCTTTTAGGTAAACAAAGCAGCCGGGAAGCTTGAACTGGGTGGAGCCCACCACAGCTCAAGGAGGCCTGCCTGCCTCTGTAGGCTCCACCTCAGGGGGCAGGGCACAGACAAACAAAAAGACAGCAGTAACTGCTGCAGACTTAAATGTCCCTGTCTAACAGCTTTGAAGAGAGCAGTGGTTCTCCCAGTACACAGCTGGAGATCTGAGAACAGGTAGACTGCCTCCTCAAGTGGGTCCCTGACCCCTGACCCCTGAGCAGCCTAACTGAGAGGAACCCCCCAGCAGGGGCAGACTGACACCTCACGCGGCCGACCAGGTACTCCAACAGACCTGCAGCTGAGGGTCATGTCTGTTAGAAGGAAAACTAACAAACAGAAAGGACATCCACACCAAAAACCCATCTGTACATCACCATCATCAAAGACCAAAAGTAGATAAAACCACAAAGATGGGGAAAAAACAGAGCAGAAAAACTGGAAACTCTAAAAAGCAGAGTGCCTCTCCTCCTCCAAAGGAATGCAGTTCCTCACCAGCAACGGAACAAAGCTGGACGGAGAATGACTTTGACGAGCTGAGAGAAGAAGGCTTCAGACGATCAAATTATTCCAAGCTACGGGAGGATATACAAACCAAAGGCAAAGAAGTTGAAAACTTTGAAAAAAATTTAGAAGAATGTATAACTAGAATAACCAATACAGAGAAGTGCTTAAAGGAGCTGATGGAGCTGAAAACCAAGGCTCGAGAACTACGTGAAGAATGCAGAAGCCTCAGGAGTCGATGCGATCAACTGGAAGAAAGGGTATCAGCGATGGAAGACAAAATGAATGAAATGAAACGAGAAGGGAAGTTTAGAGAAAAAAGAATAAAAAGAAACGAGCAAAGCCTCCAAGAAATGTGGGATTATGTGAAAAGACCAAATCTACGTCTGATTGGTGTACCTGAAAGTGACAGGGAGAATGGAAACAAGTTGGAAAACACTCTGCAGGATATTATCCAGGAGAATTTCCCCAATCTAGCAAGGCAGGCGAATATTCAGATTCAGGAAATACAGAGAACGCCACAAAGATACTCCTTGAGAAGAGCAACTCCAAGACACTTAATTGTCAGATTCACCAAAGTTGAAATGAAGGAAAAAATGTTAAGGGCAGCCAGAGAGAAAGGTCGGGTTACCATCAAAGGGAAGCCCATCAGACTAACAGCAGATCTCTCGCAGAAACTCTACAAGCCAGAAGAGAGTGGGGCCAATATTCAACATTCTTAAAGAAAAGAATTTTCAACCCAGAATTTCATATCCAGCCAAACTAAGCTTCATAAGTGAAGGAGAAATAAAATACTTTACAGACAAGCAAATGCTGAGAGGTTTTGTCACCACCAGGCCTGCCCTAAAAGAGCTCCTGAAGGAAGTGCTAAACATGGAAAGGAAGAACCAGTACCAGCCGCTGCAAAATCATGCCAAAATGTAAACACCATTGAGACTAGGAAGAAACTGCATCAACTAACGAGCAAAATAACCAGCTAACATCATAATGACAGGATCAAATTCACACATAACAATATTAACTTTAAATGCAAATGGACTAAATGCTCCAATTAAAAGACACAGACTGGCAAATTGGATAAAGAGTCAAGACCCATCAGTGTGCTGTATTCAGGAAACCCATCTCACGTGCAGAGACACACATAGGCTCAAAATAAAAGGATGGAGGAAGATCTACCAAGCAAATGGAAAGCAAAAAAAGGCAGGGGTTGCAATCCTAGTCTCTGATAAAACAGACTTTAAACCAGCGAAGATCAAAAGAGACAAAGAAGGCCATTACATAATGGTAAAGGGATCAATTAAACAAGAAGAGCTAACTATCCTAAATATATATGCACTCAATACAGGAGCACCCAGATTCATAAAGCAAGTCCTGAGTGACCTACAAAGAGACTTAGACTCCCACACATTAATAATGGGAGACTTTAACACCTCACTGTCAACATTAGACAGATCAACGAGACAGAAAGTCAACAAGGATACCCAGGAATTGAACTCAGCTCTGCACCAAGCAGACCTAATAGATATCTACAGAATTCTCCACCCCAAATCAACAGAATATATATTTTTTTCAGCACCACACCACACCTATTCCAAAATTGACCACATACTTGGAAGTAAAGTTCTCCTCAGCAAATGTAAAAGAACAGAAATTATAACAAACTATCTCTCTGATCACAGTGCAATCCAACTAAAACTCAGGATTAAGAATCTCACTCAAAACCACTCAACTACATGGAAACTGAACAACCTGCTCCTGAATGACTACTGGGTACATAATGAAATGAAGGCAGAAATAAAGATGTTCTTTGAAACCAACGAGAACCAAGACACAACATACCAGAATCTCTGGGATGCATTCAAAGCAGTGTGTAGAGGGAAATTTATAGCACTAAATGCCCACAAGAGAAAGCAGGAAAGATCCAAAATTGACACCCTAACATCACAATTAAAAGAACTAGAAAAGCAAGAGCAAACACATTCAAAAGCTAGCAGAAGGCAAGAAATAACTAAAATCAGAGCAGAACTGAAGGAAATAGAGACACAAAAAACCCTTCAAAAAATTAATGAATCCAGGAGCTGGTTTTTTGAAAGGATCAACAAAATTGATAGACCGCTAGCAAGACTAATAAAGAATAAAAGAGAGAAGAATCAAATAGATGCAATACAAAATGATAAAGGGGATATCACCACTGATCCCACAGAAATACAAACTACCATCAGAGAATACTACAAACACCTCTACGCAAATAAACTAGAAAATCTAGAAGAAATGGATAAATTCCTTGACACATGCACGCTCCCAAGACTAAACCAGGAAGAAGTTGAATCTGTGAATAGACCAATAACAGGAGCTGAAATTGTGGCAATAATCAATAGTTTACCAACCAAAAAGAGTCCAGGACCAGATGGATTCACAGCCGAATTCTACCAGAGGTACAAGGAGGAACTGGTATCATTCCTTCTGAAACTATTCCAATCAATAGAAAAAGAGGGAATTGTATATCTAGAAAACCCCATCGTCTCAGCCCAAAATCTCCTTAAGCTGATAAGCAACTTCAGCAAAGTCTCAGGATACAAAATCAACGTACAAAAATCACAAGCATTCTTATATACCAGTAACAGACAAACAGAGAGCCAAATCATGAGTGAACTCCCATTCACAATTGCGTCAAAGAGAATAAAATACCTAGGAATCCAACTTACAAGGGACATGAAGGACCTCTTCAAGGAGAACTACAAACCACTGCTCAATGAAATAAAAGAGGATACAAACAAATGGAAGAACATTCCATGCTCATGGGTAGGAAGAGTCAATATCATGAAAATGGCCATACTGCCCAAGGTAATTTACAGATTCAATGCCATCCCTATCAAGCTACCAATGACTTTCTTCACAGAATTGGAAAAAACTACTTTAAAGTTCATATGGAACCAAAAAAGAGCCCGCATCGCCAAGTCAATCCTAAGCCAAAAGAACAAAGCTGGAGGCATCACACTACCTGACTTCAAACTATACTACAAGGCTACAGTAACCAAAACAGCATGGTACCGGTACCAAAACAGAGATATAGATCAATGGAACAGAACAGAGCCCTCAGAAATAATGCCGCATATCTACAACTATCTGATCTTTGACAAACCTGAGAAAAACAAGCCATGGGGAAAGGATTCCCTATTTAATAAATGGTGCTGGGAAAACTGGCTAGCCATATGTAGAAAGCTGAAACTGGATCCCATCCTTACACCTCATACAAAAATCAATTCAAGATGGATTAAAGACTTAAATGTTAGACCTAAAACCATAAAAACCCTAGAAGAAAACCTAGGCAATACCATTCAGGACATAGGCATGGGCAAGGACTTCATGTCTAAAACACCAAAAGCAATGGCAACAAAAGCCAAAATTGACAAATGGGATCTAATTAAACTAAAGAGCTTCTGCACAGCAAAAGAAACTACCATCAGAGTGAACAGGCAACCTACAAAATGGGAGAAAATTTTCGCAACCTACTCATCTGACAAAGGGCTAATATCTAGAATCTACAATGAACTGAAACAAATTTACAAGAAAAAAAACCAAACAACCCCATCAAAAAGTGGGCGAAGGACATGAACAGACACTTCTCAAAAGAAGACATTTATGCAGCCAAAAAACACATGAAAAAATGCTCACCATCACTGGCCATCAGAGAAATGCAAATCAAAACCACAATGAGATACCATCTCACACCAGTTAGAATGGCAATCATTAAAAAGTCAGGAAACAACAGGTGCTGGAGAGGATGTGGAGAAATAGGAACACTTTTACACTGTTGGTGGGACTGTAAACTAGTTCAACCCTTGTGGAAGTCAGTGTGGCGATTCCTCAGGGATCTAGAACTAGAGATACCATTTGACCCAGTCATCCCATTACTGGGTATATACCCAAAGGACTATAAATCATGCTGCTATAAAGACACATGCACACATATGTTTATTGCAGCATTATTCACAATAGCAAAGACTTGGAACCAACCCAAACGTCCAACAATGATAGACTGGATTAAGAAAATGTGGCACATATACACCATGGAATACTGTGCAGCCATAAAAAATGATGAGTTCATGTCCTTTGTAGGGACATGGATGAAATTGGAAATCATCATTCTCAGGAAACTATTGCAAGGACAAAAAACCAAACACTGCATATTCTCACTCATAGGTGGGAATTGAACAATGAGAACACATGGACACAGGAAGGGGAACATCACACTCTGGGGACTGTTGTGGGGTGGGGGGAGTGGGGAGGGATAGCATTGGGAGATATACCTAATGCTCGATGACGAGTTAGTGGGTGCAGCGCACCAGCATGGCACATGTATACATATGTAACTAACCTGCACACTGTGCACAGGTACCCTAAAACTTAAAGTATGATAATAATAAATAAATAATTAAATAAAAAAAAGAGTCAGTTGATGAACTCAAAAAAAAAGAACCAAAAAAACAAAAAAAAATACAAAAATTAGCTGGGCATGGTGGCACATGCCTGTGGTCCTAGGTACTCAAGAGGCTGAGGTGGGGGCATCCCTTGAGTGCAGGAGGCAGAGGTTGCAGTGAGCAGAGATCATGCCACTGCACTCCAACCTGGGCAACAGAGTAAGACCCTTTCTCAAATAAATAAATAAATAAATAAATAATCTTCTATGTTACAAAGATAACACACAAAATATTTAAAAATCCGATAGAGAAACAAGACAGACATTTGCCACACATTAAACTAACAATGAATAGGAATCCAGCACATATAAATTATCCTTAAGAATCAAGAAGAAAAGGACAAAAATCAACCCTGCAGCAAAGTGGGCAATTGATATGATCAGCTAGATCATTAAAGAATAACTTTAGAGGATCACTAGACATTTGAAAAGATTTTCAATCTCAGTACTCAGGAAAATGGTAAAAAAAAAAAAAACAAAAAAAAAACCCTAGTATTAAGGTACCATTTAATGTCTTTTAGATGGGAAAATATGAAAAAGTATGAAAGTACGAAGTGCTGGTGTGAATATGAAATATTGGGAAGTATACGGTCCTGGTAGTGGTATAACATTTTTCTAGATATTTGTCAATGTTTAATAAAATTAAAGACACCAACAGCCCACATATGACTTCAAATCCATCTCTGAATGTATATCATGAAGAAATTCTCACACATATCAAGGACAACAAATGAACAAAATTATTTGCTACAATATTACTTGCTGCAGCAAATAGTAGTGAAAAACTGGAAACAAACTAAATATCCATTCATAGAAGAAAATTGAAAAAATTTGAACTCCAGCTAAATTTGTTAATTGATATTAACACATTTTACAGAGGTAATGCTGGATTAAAAAAGCAAGGTGTGGAATATAAGTTCAATAAGATGGCATTTAAATTAACTTCAAACAGTCTGCAAAATATTACAGTATATATTTCCTGGATATATACATATATAAGAAGGCCATAAAATCATGTTTAGGAATTGCAAACACTAAAATAAGGACAGTAGGTTCCTCTGTGGAGGGATACTGGGAAATAAATGAGGGAAGGACACCTAAGATGGTGTACTTATGTACACCTAAGAAGGTGCACCGTCTTGAAACCCCATCTCTACTAAAAATACAAAAATTAGATGGGCTTGGTGGCACATGCCTGTAACCCCAGCTACTCGGGAGGCTGAGGCAGGAGAATCACTTGAGCCCAGGAGACGGAGGTTGCAGTGAGCCGAGATCATGCCACAGTACTCCAGCCTGGCCGACAGAGTGAGACTCTGTCCTCCCCGCTCCTCCACCCACCCAAAAAAAAGATAAAAAAAAAAAAAGAAGGTGCACCATCTTAGGTGACCTTATTGTAGGGCCTTTATTTACTTTGTTGTGTTTGTTTTTTGTTTTGTTTTGTTTTGTTTATTGAGGCAGAGTCTCACTCTGTCTTCCAGGCTGGAGTTCTATGGCGCGATCTTGGCTCACTGCAACCTCCACCTCCCAGGTTCAAGCGATTCTTGTGCCTCAGCTTCCTGAGTATCTGGGATTACAGGCATGCATCACTACGCCTGGCTAATTTGGGATTTTTAGTAGAGACGTGGTTTCACCATGTTGACCAGGTTGGTTTGGTCTCAAACACCTGACCGCAGGTGATCTGCCCGCCTTGGCCTCCAAAAGTGCTAGAGATTACAGATGTGAGCCACTGCGCCCAGCCTCTTTATTTACTTTGAATGTTTTATGGAACAAAGATATTCAAAGTAAATAAATCAAAACACTAAAAGTTGCTAAAGGTGAGTGTTGATTATATCAGGTATGTGATGTGTTTTTCTCTATTTTTGTAATACATCTTGTGGTAAAATATACAAACACATAAATAATGATTGAGGTTAACAAAAGACAAAGGAATCTGATTTCTATGATAGATAAAGGAACTATGTCTTTAAACATTGCAGAAAAAAATAAAACATAAGAACATAACAATAAGCCAAGCTGTTATTCAAGTAGAGGAGAAACATGAAGACATTTTCAAATATAACTTGACATACACTCTTTAGCTCTTTTTTCGGGATGGATAGTCTAGGAATAAAATTACCCAATGATGAAATCTAGCGAAATGAAAAAGAATGGCACTATGTAATTTAAAAAGTATGCTGTACCCGATGTTAGAAACCAGTGGTGCAACATCTAAAACTTGCTGAGAGAATGAAAGTGTGACCCTGGCATGCAAAACACTCAGAGATTACAGGACTGAAATTCCTTCTTAAGAAAAGTACTCCAAGATCAAATCCAACTTAGTGGCAAGAATCAAAACAAAACACTCAGAAATAGAGACACTCCAGAGAAATGACTGTTAGTGAGCAATAAGTTAATGTAAATAAAGAACTAAGACAATTCTACTGGGACATCATGATTACAGAATGTAGATGTCATAACTCTTGGTAAGTATACTTGGAATGTGGGGGTAGGTGTCTTGACAGGGATACTTAAAGGATACTGAAAGGGCTACTGACCCATCTCTCATAGCAGGAATTCAATCATCACTGTAAAATCAATGTAGAATTTTAAAAAGTATAATACTTCCACAATCTTTTACAGTTGGAAGGTCATATTTTTTTAACCATGGATAATTTAGGCATTTATATTTCTTGTGGTAGAGAAACAGCTAAAGTTAAGCAGCTCTCTTCATTTTTCTTCTTTTTTTCTTGTTAAAACAACATTGTTTTTATTAAAACAACATAGTATAATCCTGTTACATACAACTTTTTCTTTCATCCATCCATTTTTCCATCCATCTGTATTTGTGCATCAGGATAAGTCTAGAAGAATGACATCTAATTTTATGAAATATTTTTGGACAGTATGATTTGGATATTTTTAAATTATCTGTTTTGGTTGTATATTTTTTCTTTATACTTTGTGAACTGCTTGAAAATTTTGAGGATCATGTGTAATTAAAAAAAAAAATTGGCCAGGCATGATGGCTCACACCTGTAATTCCAGCATTTGGGGAGGCCAAGGCAGGCAGATCATTTCTGGTCAGGAGTTGGAGACCAGAGTGGCCAACACGGCAAATCCCTATATCTATTAAAAACACAAAAATTAGCTGGGTGTGATGGTACAGGCTTGTAATCCCCGCTACTTGGGAGGCGGAGGCAGGAGAATTGCTTGAACCCAGGAGGTGGAAGCTGCAGTGAGCTGAGATGGCACCACCACACTCCAGCTTGGGCAGCAGAGCAAGACTCTGTCTCAAAACAAACAAACAAACAATAAATAAACAAATTATAGAAACATTATTGTAAAAATAAAAGTGGAGGACAAATATAAGAGTTCTCATGTAAGAACAGGTCTTGCTGACTGCTGGGTTGTGGGGAATGAAGAAAAAGAAGTCGAAGTCATGCTGAGATTTAGAGGCTGGGCCTCCAAGAGAACAGCAGAACCATGGACAGAATAGGGAACCCAGCACAGAACAGGACTGACGGGAGCAAGCAGCTTCCTTCAAACTAGAATATATGCATTCCAGTGGTTACTATCAGTGTATGAGGCAGCACCAGTTAGAAAGACATATTTAGGAGTAAATGCTGTGGAAGTGTGAGCCGGAGTCATGGAAAAGGATGAGATTCCAAGAGTGCTGTGTGCATGGGGAGGGCCCATGGGTCCTGACATAAGTTGACACCATCATTGCATTCAGGCGGGTCCCCCAGAAGGAGATATTCTATTGAAAGGGTCATTTCCAGTCACCAAACACAAAACCAGAGCAGAAAGTGGCTGAAGCCAAGATGGAGTGGCATATGTGGCCCAAACTTAATCTCGACATTCCCCAGTGTAGGTTACCACAAAAACACCTACTCTGGGCCCTGCCATTCTCAAATTTCAGGCTCAACTTGGGTCACTGAGACACCAGAATTCTCTTTCCATTTCATCATTGACTCAAGGCATTTGGAGAGGGAGACCAACACCATAGTTGATTTATCATCCTGCCAGGGGCTCCAAGGAATTTTCAGTGGGAAGCATACTCAGAGCCTATATGTGCCATTGACTTCTTTATCAAATAATTTTTGTCAGATATTTTAATGAACGCACTTATCAAGTCTCACGTTATTTGAAAATGCTTAACTATAAGCCAATGTATTAAGAGCCATTAAATGCATATATCTCCTGTTAGTAGGCTGGAAGTCTGGACTAAAGATCACATACATCACCATCATACATCATACATCATGCCTAATGCCAGTTAACCTTCACTTCTGGGCTGGAGCTAATCAAGCCAGGCTCCCCTACCAGGTGAGCTTCATTACCACCTGTTACTTTCACTGGGTGAGAGGCTTGGCCATGGATTTTTATTTACAAGAAATATTTGACTTTGGCAGACTGTTAAGAGAAGTAATATTTCAAAATAATGCCTGAGAGTAATATTTATGAAACTATTTGCACAGTGTTACTGAGAAGCTAGCTCTCCTCTCCCATTATAAATCACTCTCAAGCCAAGTCAGAAGAGCAGGTTTGCCAAATATTTAGATCCTGGAGGATCTGTAGCAGAGATCATTATATTAAAAGAATAAAAATCATCAGAATTATCGGTGGGGAAAATGCTGGCAGCACAAAAATTACACACAGAAGTGGGGGAAAGAACTGGCAGACTGAGAGCCTTGACTTGGAGAACGATGCAGAGAACAAATAAAGACAGAAAACAAATTCACAGCAAACCAGTGTGGCCAGCCCTGTACCCCCACCTGCCCGACCCTCCCCAGCTGGAATGCATGCAGTTTGGGTGGCCGACCCTAAATTAGTGTGGCTTGGCAATATCACTTGATTAGGAATGGATGTTTTTAAGTTTCCTGAACACTTCCACTGGCTCTATCCATTTGTAGATACCATTCTGGAGTTGGGGCGTGACAAAGATTGGAATTGACAGCCACCAAACTCTGCATGTCCTGGAGCCAGCCTCGATGGTTCTGCCACTGTCATGTCAAGCTTCATCCCTCGTGGCCACTCAGTGGCTGTGCCCATGACACCTGTCAGAAACTTTCAAGAGCCTGCTTGTTTCTTTATCAGGATTGCCTGCGCAGCCTGAGCAAAGAAGGGATGACATTTGGGATGCGGGAAGGATGGGAAGTGCCTTCCTCTTTCTGCCTCCTCCAACTGTCAGTTTGGGTTTTCTCTCAACATATCAAGATTTAGACCCAGTCGCCTTGTCATTTAGAAATGCATTCAGTGGTAACCAGGTTTGAAAACAATGTTGGAGAGAAAGAGAACTTGAGCACATCTCCTTGGAGAATGATGCATCTCGAGGAAATTAAACAAAAGAGGCATGGCATGAGGCTATCTCTGCCCTTTGGAAACACGCTGCTTTGGGAGATGGGTGGATGCACTCAAGCCATCCATACACATGAATTCCTTTGCATTTCTTTGATCTTTCCATCAAAGTGGAATAATCTGGCGTATGTGTTATCCAAAACAGTAGACGTTTTCTTGGTAGGAGGTTTTAGTTGTCTACTATTTTTCTTTTTCTTCCTTTTAATAATGCTTTCATTTTAATGAAGGATTAGGGACAAACATGTGGGTCTTAATTAAAGCTAAACTTTCATAGTGTCACAAACTCAGTATGGGTTCAGGTCTGCAATTCACTCTCCCTATTAACATAATTTGGATAAATATATAGATGAGGAAGTGCTGCTTCTGGAAAAGTGCAAATAATGGATCGTCCCACAGTTCCCTTGCTGGCCTTTTACCAGGACAAAGTGAGTGTTTCATCTTTCCTTTAGTCCGCTTAAGCTATTATACCATTACAAAGAGGTTTCTCAGTTAAACTATGTCACTCAACTCTCATTTTCCATCGTTTTCCAGTGGGCTTAAACTCTGCTTTTTGCCACCAAAATGCCACCCAAACCTTCTGTGCTGCAGAATGTTAAATTTACATATATATGTCAATTTAAAATATATATACATTTACATTTATATGTGAATGTAAATATATACATACATACACACGTGTGTGTGTGTGTGTGTATGATATGGTTTGTCTGTTTCCCCACCCAAATCTCATCTTGAATTGTAGCTCCTCTAATTTCCATGTATTGTGGGAGAAACCCGGTGGGAGTTAATTGAATCATGGGGGCGGTTCCCCCATACTGTTCTCATGGTAGTGAATAAGTCTCATGAGATCTGATGGTTTGATAAGAGGAAACTCTTTTTGCTTGGCTGTCATTCTGTCTTGACTGCCGTCATGTAAGATATGCCTTTCGCCTTCTGCCATGATTGTGGGGCCTCTTCAGCTATGTGGAACCGTGAGTCCATTAAACATCTTTTTCTTGATAAATTACCCAGTCTTGGATATGTCTTTATCAGCAGCATGAAAACAGACCAATACAGTACATATAGATTTTTTAACTCCACAGCTAAGAATTCTTTCCATTTTCTCAGGGTATATTTCTTCTCAAGAAGCTACACCCAAGCAGGGCATTCAGCTGGGACTGATTTGTCTGGTTCCTCATGGGACAGCACCTTGTCCACCATACTAGAGTCCTGGTGGTGGCCCAGCTGTCCTGAGGTTTGTGTGGCCATACTCAGTAGAGCACACCACAGCTGTGGAGTCCCACATGGAGTCTGAGCTCAGTTCTGTCCCCAGCTGTCTTTTAAACCTTAGGCAAATGACTTCACCATTTTCTGCCTCCATCTCTGGGTATAAAATGAGAAGATAGAATCATAATTGGCTCTGCTCATGGGATTGGTATGAGGCCCAAATGAGATAATAATTACGAAATTACTTTGAAAGAATAAAGATATTATTAGTACAAAAAAGGGATGGGTTCATATTAGTACAAATATATCTTCCCAATAATATGAGTGAACTCTGTTACCTGAATTTTCTACAATAACCACACAAAAGAAGCAAATGGAGGCCAGAGCCCAGTTTGTCAGGAGGGCTACCCACTAACCCTAGGAAGGTGAGGGAGAAGGAGAGATACATAGCTGAAGTAGTAAAGACTGTAAGAAGTGTCCAGCATCCTTTCATTGTTCTGTGTTGGAACAGGAGATTGTAAAAGCTTCCAAGTTACTTGCACAAGATAGGGGAACTAGTTGCACCCAGAAACGAAAAGATAAGACAATCATACTTGGTAATAGAGCAAAGCATGGAGACTCTCCAGACCTCATCTTAAGACTAAAAAGGAAATTGAGAGAGGAAAGAAACATAAATATGTATTTCTACTCTGCCACAACCCAAGTAGCAGGATCAAGGGGCACACCAATAGCAATGTTGATCTTCTCCTGCCAGCTCACTCCTCTAGTTCACAGCCCAGGGCAGCACAACTTTGAGGACCAGGGCTTTATCTGCCTCCCCATCCAGGTGTCCGATATCAAGTAGCCCTTCCAGAGTGTGAGATTTCAAGGAGAGGGAAGGATGTGCTGGGGAAGGATGTGAGCAGTTCTCAGGCTGAGGTCTGTGTCCTCTGCCCCTCTGATAAAAACTTACAAGGCCATGAATAAAGGGGCATGGCCACAGGGCCGGTGTGTAAATGAGGGCTTGCAGGTTGACTTGGAAGAGGCACCTGCACCCACACAAGCCAGCCTTCTCCTGCAGCTAACACAGTAACAGTACTCAGCAACTATCTGTGTATGCCCAACCTAAGGGAGGAGTGTATCTGAGGTGAGATATTAGGACTCTGGCCTTAGTATGTGCCACTCTGGCCTCCTGGGCTATCTGCTGCCCACCTGCCTGCCTGCAGGGTTTTAATTTTACATTTTGTTCTAATTGCCACAAGGTAGGGTAAGCTCGAAAGTGTGGAGCACCCCCACCGTGCAACTGGCAAACAGGCTGCACAGGTTCTACTGGGGCCATACCACACACTTATCAACAATAAAGATGATATTTGTGTTAATATCTGGCTCCTATATCTTTTTTTAATTGTTTTTTGACTCCTAGAGGGAAGAGTTATTCAAAATCTTAACAGGAGATTCTTGCTGGTAAATCCTTAAGTTGGAGAACATTGACATCATAAACAGAACTGTGGGGAGTGATTATAAGTGAATCACAGGTAAGCTCTCAGAGGTAATGCATGAGTTATAAACTATGCATTGACCCTTGTATCATTCTCCCCATGATTCTAGTAGGGACTGAACTATAATGGAAATGACTTCTTCTGTTGGAGGTAGGAGCTTATGCCACCATCTTAAAATAAAATTGAGTAAAACATAATTGAGAAGTTGTGAACTTAGTTCCAAAAGTCAAACTTCAGAAATATACAATTTCTGGGAGTGTAGTTATAAATAAAGGGAGACATATCATATGTAAAGAAAATTTGAGTTTGGCAGTAATCTCTAGGTTTATAAATGTGAATGCCAGTGAGAACTCTAAACAGGGGCAATTAGAATCCCTTCCTATTCTGCTTTCATGGAACTACTCCTAGAGTTTTGAAATGAGGATGAACGTGACACTCTTTTGAGTAGGACACAAGAAAAACTGGAGCAGGCCCAAAGAGACAAAGTGGCATGGTGAGGGGCAGAACCATGTGATCCAAAGCACAGTGCTCTATCTCCCGGAGAAAGGAGGCACAGGAGGAGGAGGCACGATGGCCATCTTTAAATATCCAAGGGGTGGTCCCATGGCAGAGAAAGCTACCTTACTGTGTGTAGCTGGAAGAGAATTAAGTGGTGAAGACAGGGGATCGTTTTTTAGCAATTAGGTCTAATTGAAATAGAATATCCCCCTCCCTGCCACATGTAAGTTCTTAGTTATGAGTGTAGTAGAGACAGAATTCATGTGTTAGGTAAGAGTTGAACAAGCTGAAGTTTCATATAGGTGTCCAGGTCTGATATTCTCTGATTTTAGAAATTACTAATAAGAACCTTATCCAGAACAGCCTTGAATTATTATACCAGCCTCATTCCTTGTGTGGATTATCTTCTCCTTTTGATTTATGAATTCACTCATGAGGGCTCAACTAGTGCCTTTCACTTGAGCACTTGAGAAATGTTTACTGAACAATTGAAGAGTAGATTCTCAAATATTCTTGATGATGGTGATGATATGCTCAATAATATTTGACTAGTGGATTAATAAACAAAGATGTTAAATATTAGCAAAGTTGTTTTTCTTTAATACTGTTTATTGATGCAAGTAATTCTTCCTGATTTGATAACATTTCTCTTTAACAATTCTTTACATAAAGGCTGAACACAATAGACTGAACAGCCCTGAGGCATTTCCCAGTTTAAAAAAGAGCAATTTTTAAAAATTTTTATAAAAGATGCTTCCATTCATTATATTTTTATAACCTTCAAAACAAATCTATGAAGTTGAAATTTTCCAAATGAGAAAACTAAGGCCCAGAAATAGGGAAGGACATGTTCAAGGACAGGAGGTCAGTAAGTAGCAGAACCTGAACCAGAAACAAGGTCTACTACTTCTTAAGTCACATGATCTTTCTACCACGTGTCAAATGCCTCTGGCAAAGGCCCCATTTGAAAAGAAGAAAGGTTGTGGACTTCCATATGGACAAGTTGGTCAGACTCCCCTATACCTCATTTCATGTGTTTCCCTTCCTAGAGCTCTGCATTCAGTAAAGCTGCTTGTTCACAGAGAAGATGGCTCTAGTTTGCCTGCATGCTGAGCTGACGGTGATGCTATGTGAACATGACCACAACATAACTTGTCTTTATAAACATCCATTCCTTGCAGGCTTGTGAAACTACTCACTTGAAGTCTGAGTCTGTTTGGCAGGAAGGCACGGACAGGGCAGCGGTAGCTTGGCACAATTACCCTAGGCTAGTCCATCGCAACCCACCTCGCTTAATGAAGGACTGGAAGCTGGTGCCGTGGTTTCATACCAGGACTGCTGGCAGCTCCCACCTTGTGACCTGGGATTGCAAGGTAATCTGTGAAAAGAGGCCCTGGAATATCATGAGACATGCTCTGAGGGTATGCGTGCTACTGCATAAGTGCTTTGGAGAAGGTTAAAGCCTATTCGGTGTGTTCAGTATTCTCCTCCTCAATCACAAATTCTTTCACTGTTTTCTTTTTCTTCTTCCTCAAAGAAACAGCAAAAAGGGAACAGGTTCTTGTATGTATTGTATGAAGTTTCGTTACATTAATTCATTTAATAAACATGAGTACCTGTGATATGCCTAATGCTGGACTATGTTCTGGGAATACAGAAGTAAAAAATACTGTTTATACAATCAATGAGTCACAGTCTAATGAGAAAGACAAAAATTAGGTAAACAAGTAAAATAAAGGACCATTAGTATTATTATTGAGGTTTGCAAAATGCTATAATTGGTATTCCTGAAGAATTGGTGGAATGTAACAAACCCATTAAAAAGTGGGCAAAGGACATGAACAGACATTTCTGAAAAGAAGACATTTATGTGGCCAAAAAACGAAAAAAAGCTCAATGTCACTGATCATTAGAGAAATGCAAATCAAAACCACAATGAGATATCATCTGATGCCAGTCAGAATGGCGATTATTTAAGAAGTCGAGAAACAACAGATGCTAGCAAGGCTGTGGAGAAAGAGGAATGCTTTTACACTGTTGGTGGGAGTGTAAATTAGTTCAACCATTGTGGAAGACAGTGTGGCAATTCCTAAAAGACTTAGAACCAGAAATACTATATTTGACCCAGCAATCTAATTTCTGGGTATATACCCAAAGGAAGATGAATCATTCTGTTATAAAGATACATGCACACATATGTTTGCTGCAACATTATTCACAATAGCAAAGACATGGAATCCACCCAAATGCCCATCAACAATAGATTACATAAAGAAAATGTGGTACATATACACCATGGAATACTATGCAGCCATAAAAAGGAACGAGATCAGGTCCTTTGTAGGGACATGGATGGAGCTGGAAGCAAGTATTTTCAGCAAACTAACACAGAAATAGAAAACCAAACACCACAGGTTCTCACCTATAAGTGGGAGCTGAACAATGTGAGCACATTGACACAGGGAGGGGAACAACACACACTGGGGCTTGTTGGAGCAGTGGGGTGAGGGAGAGCATCAGGATAAATAGCTAATGCATGTGGGGCTTAATACCCAGGTGATGGGTTGATAGGTGCAGCAAACCAATATGGCACATGTTTACCTTTGTAACAAACCTGCACATGCTGCACATGTATCCCAGAATTTAAAATAAAATAAAATAAAATAACTGTTGGAATATATATGACAATCACAGGTATAATAAGAAACTTTCCTAAGGTGAATAAGAGTGAGCCTACAAAGAACTCACCACATACCAGGTAAATTCATGTAAAGAGGCCAACACTTAAGTAAATCCTGAAGAAATTGAAGTTTTTAAGTAATTGTCTTAGTTTGAATAAAAATTCCTAGGAGAAGCAAACACTTATCATTTTTGGAAGAAAGCTTCCCCTCTGAAGGATGCTTATTATTGCTTAAATGAGTTTGATTTTGTTACTATTGCTAATTTTAGAACAAAGTGATAGCATTTTTAAGGGCCTTATGTTTTCCTTGGAGTTTCCAGTTGCTTTTATTTTACTTTTGAAATATGTTTTTATCATCTTCCTTAAGATTTTACACAGAAATCCTCCTGATTTTTCCTTTGACAACTTTCTTAGGTTAAATCCACCGGTACTTTGAAGCCTCTGTAGAAGTATGAAGTGGAAGCCTCCATACTTCCACTATAGATTATTGCCCAGACCATGGTCATTTGGCCAGGTGAATGCAAAAATAAAATAAAATTACTCAGTAATTAATAAATATCCTTAAATAGCTTTCTGTGTCAGTTTGGATTAGGTTTAGCTGCCTATAAGAATAAAAAATAAATGTAACTTAAAAAATATATATTTTTTTCTATCACAAAAAGAAATTTGAAGGTAGGCAGTACAAACCTGATATGGTGGATTCATATTGTCACAGGAATATAGTTTTTTTTTACCTTTTTAAAAAATTATTCTCTGCCTATGGCTATCATTCTCATGGAAACTATGGACCAAAATGAATGTCAGAGCCCCAGTTACCATGTCTACATTTCAGGAAATTAGAAAGAATAATAATAGGAGAATATCACTTCCTTTTAAAGATATTTCCAAGAAGCCTCCCTCACAACACATCCACTACAAATAATTGGCAAGAACATGGTTATGTAGCCACTCATAGCTGCAAGAGAGGCAGAAAAATATAATTTTTAGCTAGCTGGGATGTGTCTCAGTAAAAATTGTTTTCTATTGCTGAGCATGAGAAAAGATGGATCGTTCTGGGGAATAGATTTCTAACTCTTTCATGTCTGAAAATATATTTGCTTTCATCTCACATTTATTTCATATTTTGCCAAAGAATAGAATTTCAAGTTGAAATCATTTTCATCAGAACTTTGAAAGCATTTCTATACCATCATCTGGCGTCACGATAACAGGTCAGTCCTACAGAGGTACTATATTTACCTGATTTATTGGTTTTTCATTCTCAGAAAGCTTTCAGTTATTTACCTTAATGTTCTAAAATCACAATTATTTTTTCCTTTTATTTATATTTATCATGTTGAATATTTGATGGCCTTCAGCTCTTCAAAACTGTGTCCCATTATTTATTTGAACATTTTCTTTCATTCATTTTCTTTCTTTTCTTTGTGTAACTTCTATTGATTGACTATTAGAGTTCCTGCATTGGTGTTCTGTCACTTACCTTTTCTCTCATATTTTCATGTTTGTCTCCTTTATGTGTTACTTCTAACCCTTCTACTGAATGTTTCATTTTGTTCATAATATTTTGCTCATCAAGATCTCATTCTTATTCTCTGACTCTTCCCTTTTCATTGTGTCCTGTTACTTTGTGGATGAAATGTTAGCCCACATGTCTCAGAGGATATTAATAAAGGTGTTGCCCCTCTATTCTTGAATATCTCTATTTCCTTTGGCATCATTTTTTTTTCTCTTTTTTGCCTTAGAATTAACCTCATGTCACATTTTATCCTTCAAATATTTAGTGATTCTTGGTTTTCCCATTCATATTTAAGAATGAAGAATTCATATTAGAATTTCAGTTAGTATAGTTTTTGAAGTAAACTCCTATCACGGCAAATATTTTACATATTTAAACACGCACACACACATACATACACTTGAGCTTCAAAGTAAGAAAGGAAAATCTGCACCATTCAAAAATAAAAAGGAAACCCAGAGTCACAGTGGGATCCAAAAATACAAGGCAAGTGGCCTGCAAGGAAATCAGATGTGAATATAAGCATAAATGCCTAAGGGAGGAGTTTTAGGATCCTCACCCTTAAGCACAATGAACTGAAATTGATCCCCTGAATAATACTCTGTGCCTGGTAGGATGCAGCTTAGAATCCAAGTAACCAGTCTGAGCAATATATGATAAAAGATTCATCTACAAGACATTGGAAGCCCAAGTCTATGCAGTGGGAGATATGGAGTTTACATTTGTACCCCACTTCTAGGGAAGGACTTATAAGCAGGAAATGAATATAACAGCTGGTCTAGTATTGGTAATGCCTACAGGGTCTTAGGAAAAGTACATTTTAAGGTGCCCAATAGAGATACCTCAATAGCATAGAGCATCAAATACTGTCTTGGAAAACAACTCTCAAAAAGAAGAAGAGGAAGAGGACAAGAGGGAGAAGAAACTGCAACAGTAACAGCAACATAATGAGATTCATCAAGCACAATAAACAGGAAAAGTAAACAGGTAATAAATCAAGTTGAAAGAAAATTTTTTAAAAAGGCAAATCTGAGAAGAATTTCTAATTTATAAAAATGAAAAACATAGCTAAAAGTTTCCAAATTTAATGAGAACTATAAACCCACAGATTTGAGAAACTCAACAAACCCCAAACAGAATAAACAAAAGGAAACCATACCATGGCACACAATAATCGAACTGCTGAAAACCAGGGATAAAGAGAAAATCTTAAATACTGCCAGAAAAAGAATAGCCACATTCTGAACAGTGAAAGGAGATTAGAATGACCACAGATCAGAAATGATGCAAGACAGAACACAGTGAAATGACATATTTAATGTGCTTAAAAGAAAAAAGTGTCACCCTAAATCTCCATCTCCACTGAAAACATCCTTCAAAAGTGAAGGTGAAATAAGGTCATTTCTAAGCAAGCAAAAGCTGAGAAAATTTATTACAAGCAAAACCACCCTAAAAAATGTTAAAGGAAAATTTTCATGCTAAAGAACAATGCTTCCAAAATAAAAACTCAGATTTACACAAAGAAATGAATATTGGAAATGGTAACTATGGGAACTAGAAAAATGTGTCTGTGTGTGTGTGTGTGTGTTTGTGTGTGTAAACCTTTTTCCTTATTTTAAAAATTTAGTTAGCACATACTTGGCTGTTTGAATAAAATCATAAAAATATATTATGCATTTTATAAGCATGTAGAAATGAAATAGAGGACAGTAATAGCACAGAGGATGTTAGGGAAAATGGAAGCATCCTTGTTGTACAGAAGTACAATGCATGGGAAGTGGATTTTAATTAAAGATATTGATGTGATATGTTAAAGATGCATATTGTAAACCCTAGAGCAACCACACATATCAAAATAGGTAAACTGGAATACTAAAACAACTAAATTAATCAACAGGAAGCTAGAAAAATAAGACATAAGAATAGGAACCAGACAGGATGAATAGAACACAAACAGCTAGATGGTGGAATTAAACCCAAATGTTAATTATTTTATTACACACAAATGGTCTAAACCCTCCATTTGAAGGTAGAGATTGTTCAGATGAATTTTTTAAAGGAAAAGCAGCTACATGCTATAAATAGGAAGATAATATTAAATATGAAGATAGGGCTGGGTGCATTGTCTCACACTTGTAATGCCAGCACTTTAAGAGGCCAAGGCGAGCAGATTGCTTGGGCCCAGGAGTTTAAGACCAGCCAGGCAACATAACAAGACTCTGACTCTAATAAAAAAAAATTAAGAAAATAAATATGAAAATAGGTTAAAGGTAAAAGGATGGAAAAGAATAAATCCTATGAACTCTAAAAGAGTTATATTAATAAACATGTAGATTTCAGAATGGGAAAAATTACATGAAATATGGAAGGACATTTCATATTTTAAAATGACAAATGCATCAATAATATATAATAATAATAATAAATGTATAAGTGGCATCTAACAACAAAGCCTAAAAATACATAAAGCTGAAACTTACAGACTAAATGAAAAAATAAAAAAGTTCAGAATTACAGTCCGAAATTTTGACACACATCTCTTAGCAATTCATCAAAATGTATACATAGAGTCAATAAGGACATACAAAAACTTGAACAAAAGTAAAAATCAACTTTTGTTAGTTGACACTTATAGGACAATATACCCAACAATGACAGTATACACATGCTTTTCCAGGGCACATTAAACATTCACCAAGCTAAATTTTAAGCTAAACTAACACATTTAGAAAGATCAAAATCATACAGAGTACATTCTCTTACCACACAAACACTAATTTAATAGGAAATAAATACCGCACCCTTCCCCCTCCCCCTCAAATCCGGACAGCTCTCAAATGTTTGGAAATTAAGCAAGACACTTCTAAATAATCCATATATGAAAGTAGACATCACAAAGGATATTATTACATATTTTCAACAGAATAACATAGAAATTATTATATATCAAAATGCGTTAGAGAAAGCTAAAGCAATATTTGGAAAGAAATTTATTGCTTTAAATGCTTATATTAGAAGATAGTATAGTCATGAATTTTTAAAGTTCTACTAGCAAACTAGGAAAAGTTACTCAAAGCGAGTGAAAGGGAGGAAATACAAAATAGGAATTGAAATTAATAAAATAGTAAAAACACAAGAGAGAAAAAATGAGTGAAATGAAAATCTGGTTCTCAGAAAAGATAAGAAAAATTAGTGAACTTCTGAAAAACTGCTGGATCATGGATTAGCAAAAAAGCACTAGTAGGCCAGTCAATATATTTGAGTAAGTTCTATAGATTAAGAATATTATTCAATATTAATTTTCTAATTTTGATAATTGTATCAGGTTTAAGATGTTAATATTTTGGGAAGTTGGATTAAAGGTATAAAGAAACTTTGCACTATTTTTGGCAACATTTTTGTAAATCTGAAATTATTTCAAAATTAGAACTTTTTTAAAATAAGAGAAATTTCTAGAATGGGAGAAGAATCTCTGCTCTTTGAAAGACTCTGTTAAGAAATTAAAAAGACAGGCCCCCAATCAGGAGGGAATATTTGCAATACATACATCTGACAAAGACTTATATTAAGAATATAGAAAGAATTCTTACGATTCAATCAGAAGAAGACCTATATACCAACTAAAAATGGAAGGAAGGAAGCAGGAAATGAAGAAGAGAGCGGAGAGGGAGGAAGAAAATTATACAGTTATAGCAATTAGAATAGGGTAATATTGGCACAAGAAAAAAATTATGCAAATTGAGTATAACAGAGAGGCCAGAAATAATTCCACATATATACATAAACTTGACAATGACAGAAATTGCATTGAAAAGGAGAGAAAAGATTAGTAGAACAACAGACTATTATGTAGTCAAGAAGTTTACTTCTAACCCCACATCATACCATAAGTAAGTTCCAGGTGGATCAAACACCTAAGTATGCAGGAAAAGAATTTCACAGCTCTTAGAAGAAAATATAAAATAACTTTATGATTTCAATATACTGAAGAATTTCCTAAGACATCAGTCCCTGCACCTTCCTCATACATGTATGATAAAAATTTAAAAATTTGATCACATCAAAATTGTAAATATCCCCCAAAAGACAATAAATAACCTTAAAAGGTAAACCACAGTCATGCAGAAAATATTTGCTCACACATTAAAGTGGAGATTTAGTATCCAGATTATTCAGGAAGCCCCAAGAGTCTAGGTGCACTTTTAAACCTTAATCATTTCAAAGTATAAGTGCTACTAACTTACATCAAATATATTTGAAAAGTTAACTTCTTATATTTTAAAATATTGATATGTGTCTTATTGAAATTCAACATAAGCATGGCCTTCTGCTACACATTACTCTAGTCGATTTTCAAACTTCATTAAAACTTTCCTCAGCTGCTGCTCAATTATAAGAATAATTGCATGTATAATCCTGGCCTCAAGACCCTCCAAAGAATGAAGTTTCAGCCACGCACAGTGGCTCATGCCTGTAATCCCAGCACTTTGGGGACTGAGGTGGGCGGATCACTTGAGGTCAGGAGTTCGAGACCAGCCTGGCCAACATGGTGAAACCCCATCTCTACTAAAAATACAAAAATTAGCTGAGTGTGATGGTGCTCACCTGTAATCCCAGCTACTCAGGAGGCTGAGGCAGGAGAATTGCTTGAACTCAGGAGGTGGAAGTTGCAGTGAGTTGAGATTGCACCACCGCACTCCATCTTCTCCATCTTGGGCGACAGAGAGAGTCCGTCTCAAAAAAAAAAAAAAAAGAAGAAGAATGAGGTTTCAGTGAACACATGACAGAAAGTTTGGATGTGACCCCATGCAGAAAAGTTGAGTAGAGACAGACCAGGTGACCTAGGCACAGCAACGGGTCTTCCTTCACTGGCTCATCCTCTGAGAAAATGTCATTCAGAAACCAGGGCACGCAAGAAATTAACATTAAAAATTTACTTTCCAAAAGCCACAAAGTAAGTGGAAGAGCAATGTAAATAATTATATGATCAAATGATATTTTTGTAATTTTGTAGCATTTGAAGGTAGAATCATGAAAGCTTAAAATTTCACTAAGATTTTGGAACACTCTGCCTAATGAATGTCTACAAACTTCCAACTAAAATTGCTTAGTTTTCTTTTTCTCCACACTGTTCTACCAGTTGTTTTATACATATTTGAGCCTACATTGACAGATGTATATGCATTCGTAATCATAATATCTTTCTGGTTTAGTATGTCTTCTAGCAATATTATGTTATCCATCTTTGTTCTTTAGGGGGTAAGGGAAAAAAAGAAGATGTGGGCATTGCATAGGCATCCATTTGTATAAAAAGAAGGGATATGGGAACCTCTGTATCTTCTGCTGAATTTTGCTGTAACCTAAAACTGCTCTAAAAAATAAAGTCTATTAAAAAAAAAAAACACATATACACACACTATTTGCCAGTTCTTCTAAGGTGGGGAGAAAGACTGCTAGACAAATATGGAACTCATTCTTCTCACATGCAGGGATTGATGAATAGAAGGCATCAGTCTCTGTCAGTTGTCTGCCAAACTGTGTAGAAGAAGAAAACAATGTCCAAGAGAAGAAGTAAAAACCATTGAAAATTGCTTTAATAGCTAAATGGGAAAAATACAAATATAAGAGGAACCATCACAGATGGTTAAGGTGAAGACTTAGTCTTCAGTAAAGAAGCTAGCTACAAACCACAGTTTAAGATTTTTAGCTGTAAATTAAACCAATGTTGAGTGTTGACAGGCCCAAGGATTTTTAAATATCCATCAAATAAGTAATGTTCAAATTTCCCCCATTTTTCCACAGGGGGTGTGGCCCAGTCAGGGTTGGGCTTACAGTGGCTTGACATAGAGTTTCTTATCCAAGGCAACTGGGGACATCTAAAGATTGAGGAAAGTCTGGGTAAAAGTGTCAAGGCCCAACAGGTCAAGAGGAATGTCTGAAAAATTACTAAAACCAAATGAGAATGAATGGCCAAACTTGGAAATAGCACTAAAGTCAGACATAGAGCAAGGAAGATAGGATTTTCCTGACCCTTCAGCGAGATAAGTACACATAAAACAAGTTGGGAGCAAGAAGGCAAAGGAAGAATTCTGAGTGATTATCATGAAAATATGCTGATATTTTTAGCATACAAGTAGAAAATAACATATGGAACGTGGGACACAGAAGGTGTGATTGTTGACTTTGATGGTTTTGTTTTGTTTTGTTTGTTTGTTTGTTTTTGAGACAGTCTCGCTCTGTCACCCAGGCTGGAGTGCAGTGGCGCAATCTCGGCTCACTGCAAGCTCTGCCTCCCAGGTTCACGCCATTCTCCTGCCTCAGCCTCCCAAGTAACTGGAACTACAGGCGCCTGCCACCACGCCCGGCTAATTTTTTGTATTTTAAGTAGAGACGGGGTTTCACTGGGTTAACCAGAATGGTCTCGATCTCCTGACCTCGTGATCCACCCGCCTTGGCCTCCCAAAGTGCTGGGATTACAGGTGTGAGCCACCACGCCCGGCCGACTTTGATGTTTTTTAAGGATAGAATTGAACAGGTGAATATGGTGCTGTGTTGACTCATAGTGGATGGAGCCTGGGGCAAAAGGAAAAGTTTTTATTTAACATTTGATATTTTGTTCATCATTAATTATATGCATTAATTTGGGCTTTAAAAATATTTTATTAAAACATTAGTATCCTGGTTACTGAGATTTGTAGCGTCTTACAATTGCTCCCAAGGTGACTGCCTCACTCACCTTACCCTAGTCTGGCCCTAGTGAATAAATAGAAGCCAGAAGAAGTTTTAAATTCATCCTTTCTAATTATGAGGAATACATAAAGCAGGGAAAAAGCCATTTCATTATCACCAAATGAAAACATGGCATATGAAAAATACCACGCATAAAGTCTAAACACCACTAACGCATATATAACCGAGTATATAAGACTTAGGTATAAAATGGTGACTAATTTTGGAATACCCCCTCCAGGAATGATGCAAAATGTTGTGGTTTGATCTGCTTCAAAGTAGTCATCTTGAGAGACTATGCCCTAATTCCAAGAAGGAATCTGATCACCTAAAATATTTCTAAAACTTCCTTTTCAAAAATGCCTTCAGGGTTTGCATTCTACCGTATAATCATTTATGCTTGGGTAGCACTTTGTTTTGCAGAGCACTTTCGTATGCATTATATCTCACAAGTTACTGAACTCCCAAGTTTGGAGAGACATTGGTGATTATCCTCAATGGTGTTAGCCTCATCTGCCTTTGGACAGGCTTCCTATCCTCCTTAAACAGCACAGAATTTGAAGACCAGAGAGATGAGTGAAGTCAGGGAGAAGCAGAGCAGAAAGAGAGCCCAGCTCTACTGGCTCTGCTGGACCATCCACTAAGATGGAGTTTTTCCAAATTTTCAACATAACTAATGATTGCCCATTGACCAAATAGCAGAAATCAAGATCAGGATGTCGGATTTCCAAGTTACTGATTCTTTCATCACACTATGTGTTCACAGAAAATCTTCAAAAGTCTTAAACGTCAGAAAATTTTTCATTTGGGAGTAGCTTGGATTTATACAAAGTATGTTGTTTTTGCTTATTTTGTTTTTTGTTTGTTTGTTTGTTTGTTTTGGCACTGATTTCAGGGAATGATTGGGGTTGTGAGTTATATAACGCCATTTTTTCCCTTTTGTTAACACGAATCCTCATTTTATGAATGACTTTGAGTTTTAGAGAGTTGTTCCACCAAAGAAGCTTCAAAAATATCATGCGCACTATCTCCATCATCAGAAAAACATGCAGCTTTACAAATAAGGGATAGCTGTCATAGAGATATTACAATGATAAAGAGTATCAACTCTGGGCCCAGACAGCCTGAGCTAAGATCTGGCTTTCACATCTACTCCTGTGTGTATTCAGTCCATGGTATTGAGCCTTTCAAGGCCTTAGTTTTCTTATCTTTAAAATGGAGACACTAATAGCACTTATTTCATGGAGCTGTAGGATAAGTAAATTAGTTAATGCCTGTAACGAGTTTATAATAGCATTTGCATAAAATTATCATTACTTAATTAGACTAATAAATTCTGTTCCCACAGAGCAGGAAAAAAAATTTCATGATTTTACAATCACCAATCAGAAGTTTTGAGAAAGTCTGGATGCTAAGTTACCAACTTAAAATGAGTTAGTTTTATTCATATCTTGAGATAAAACCATAATTTAATAATGTCTAAGAAGAGTTTATTTTATAAATAATATGCTTCCTTTAGATTTCTCCTTAAATCTTGCTTTGTGTATATCTTATCAGTAAAATGGTGTAAAAGAGTTATAATAAAGAATTTAGACGTTTGATTAATTTTTAATTGAGTGAAAAGAGCTTCTGCTTCTACAAATATAATCTCTGATCTATATTACTTATAGTGTCCACAATCAATTCCACACAGCCTGCTGGTTGCATGGGAAATAATTGGAAAAGCACCCCTGTAAAGCTTACACTGCATCTCAAATCCATCCAATGTCACGTTGCAGATCATCTAGTGATTCTACTTCTTGACATTCATTTTCTTTCCTGTTTCAATCTTAACCCATTTTCATTGTCTCGTGCTTCCTCATTGTACATTGCTCTGGAATGGAATGAAGTATTTGTTTGCCTGATTTAGGTTAAAGAAAGGAGGGAAAACTTTCCAATGAAAACTCATTTGATAAAAGAGACTCATCCTGCTCAATATGCAACAATATGTTTGTAAACATAGCCTAATAGACCTCTGCGAATTAGAACCATTCTTTCATTCATTCATAAAATGATTATTTATTGAGGGCCTGCTATATGCCAAGGCACCCTCAAGGCACCTCTTTGTTTGAATAATAAATGAAAAAGCAAATAAATATCTAATATGTGAAGCAGTGGTAAGTGCAACAGAGGAAAACAAAGCAAGGTAAGTAGAGTGTGATAAGTGGGTGGGTGGTCCAAGAAGGCCTCTCTAGTGAGGTTGCATTTGAGCAAAAATCTGAATGAATTGAAGTGGCACTTCATGGGGTTGTCTAGGGGAAGAACATTACAGTCAGAGGGAACAGCAAGGGCAAAGTCCTAGAGCCACAATGTGCTCCTTGTAGCCCAATGTGACTGGAGTGGAGAGCAGTGAGGGGTGGTGTGGGCATTTATTTCTGTATCACTCTCACAGCTATTGGGTCACTGATTCCCTGATTTCTCTAAAACCGATTATGTAGGGCCATAAATGTTCTTGAAAGGACTCTAACTTTTACTCCAAGTGAGATGGGAAACCGCTGATGGGAAATGGGTAGTAGAACCACAGGATGCGACTGAGCATTTTTAGGGGATCACACTGGCTTTCCTGCAAAGAATAGGATGTACAAAGTTAAGAGTGGAATCAGGAGACTGGTAGGGAGGTGGATGTAATCAATAATCCAGGTTAAGAAATGTTGGTGTCTTGGGTCAAGATGCTAACTGCAGATATGGTTGGATTGTGGCTACATTTGGAATTAACTTCCCACCATCATTTCTAGCGCCTTAATTCATGTAGTTCTTTAGTGCAATTTCTAACTTAATACCTATCCCAGCATATAATAATTTTTGTATATATATTAGTCTACTCCAGACAGAAATTTGTCAAAAAGCAGGACATCCTCTTATTATCCCCTTGTATTTGTAACTTTCTAGCCTACTAAGAGTACCCAGTGAATATTTGTGAAATGAGTGCATGGATACACATCCTTACAGATACAAATTAGCATCGTTTTTTAAAAAGCTTCAAAACCTAAGAGGACCATGTAAACCATATAAACCAAGAATTACTTGGAAAATATTTCTAAAGAAGTGACCCAACGGTGTGGTGGGAGCAAATCAGAAGTAATGGCAAATGTTAGAGTTTCTAAATATTTATAGCCAATTTGTATTCTTAAGAGTATTTCATATATTTATATTACTGATCTGCATGAAGTAAACAGATGCTTCCAGTAGCACGTACTTCTACAACTAGTAGTTTCTTGACCAACACATTTTAGTAAAATGACAGTTTTAGTGCTTGTTTTAATGATGATATTGCAAAATAATTACAGCAACCATTACTTATGTGTTTATGAGTATGTGCATTTGTGTATCATGAATGAACTAGAGCAAAGAAGCCCATAATATTGTCCACTAAAGTGGTCCATAGGCCAAACTAGCCAAAATGGAGTTGTAAATTCCATTTTAATATTTGATAAGCCAATACCCTATATCTATATTATATACGCAAATATTTATAAGTATAAATCTGCAAGATTTATCTAATAAATTAGAGTTGAGATCCTAATTTTTTCAGCTAAATGTAATTTTCCAAGCAATGGTTAAACCTAACTTAACAAAATATCTACACCAAAATATGACCCTTTTCTGGTGATAGTAACCTTCATTATCATCATTTATTCTAGACCTTCAAGGAATGTGTTAACCATTAAGTCCCAATATTTTTATACTCTATTGCGATCCTCTGAAAATGGATGATTCCGAGTGAGCACACCAAATAAAGTTTTTTAAAAGAGGAGAGGAGGTAAGTGTTCTAACTGGAGGCATTTGGACATTTATTGTGTTTGAGAACGTAGCCAATGTTGCTACAGAACGTAAATGTTGTGCTATAGCCCTGTAGAAAACAGAGTTATTTTGGGGAAGACAAACTTTGTATGCAAATAAGGAAATATGGCTATGGTGTATGAATGTAAAAATATAGGCGAATATGGATAGTCTATAAATGAAACCTGGTTTTATATAGTAACTTTTGGAGATAACTCATGTAACCTGTTTTTCTTTGAGCATCAAAGATCTCTCTTAATTAAAACAAAATTGCTCTAAGTGACCCTTTGAACAATGATCCTGTGTTTAAAAGGCCAAGAAGGGTAAAAATGAAAACCTCATGACACTGTCACACCACGGCCTAAGCACTTTATGACTGACGTCATAAAATGTAGATCAGCAATTCATAGGAAAGGAGGACACAAAGTAGATATTAATTAATCAGGTATGAAATAGATGCATTTTTCTGTGTAGCATCATAATGGGATAATTACTGACCTATCTTGGAGTCCATGCAAAACTTAGAAAATGTATGTCAGTAATAGAAATTCTCTACTCAGATCCTAAACTCTCTCATACACATTCTTTCTCTCTCTCTCTCTGTCTAATAACCCAAGTAATTAGTTAAAAATTTTAGAAGACTTTGTAGCTGTCATTGTTATTGTTCTAATTAAGTTATATTTTGCCCCCAAAAGCTGTTTCTATCATAAGCACAGCCTGAAAAACTGAATGTGGGGTGGAAGTCAGAGTACATTTTTTCATAAAAGATTACTTTAAATAGTAATAACATAAAAATTAAAACACCATACTCTACCTGGGTGTTAAATTTTATTTGTATCTTGCTTCAAGGGAAATTTCTTTTATAGTGGCACTTAATTATTATGATTTAGACTATGATTTATTAAATTTAGCCTTTGTGAATAAATAATATACATTAATTCTTACCTACTTTGATACTCTGTAACTAGAATAGCCTAAATACTGTGCTTAAGCCCACTGGCAGGACTTTTTCCCTCTCATCACAAACACCTAAATTGGAAAGTTCATGTCTAAAGGAAATTATCCCAGAGTTTTAAAATTCATTCCTATTTATAACATTGAGAGAACTATTCCAATACGAAGAAGGAAAAGTTGATTTAAAGTAATTGATGTGACAAAATATAAACATTATTTCTAGAATATTCTGCACGTTAATCCAGGTAATCCACTTGAACTAAGATGTTATTCACACGTCCTATGAGCTAATTTCTCATTTGCTGCCTGCATGCCAATAACAGTTAAATCCTATTGCCAGCATCTTCTGCCCCATATACAGGCGCTCGTCTTTTTCTTTAAATATTTTGTGTGTGTGTGTGTTATCTTGTCAAGGTGTCCATCTACCTCTGAACTTGATGAATATACGAAGACTTCCCATGACCATAGAACTATTTTCTCTTTCATATGACTGCCCAGATCATAAGCTTACCTTGTATTTTTTAGCCACTCCAGAGCTGAGGCACTTGCCTTAGGATGCTGAGTTTGTAGAATATTAGGTACCATCCACAGTCATCTCTGTCCATATGCAGCCACCACAATCATTTGTTCCCACAGTGCTCCATGAACCATCTTTTCCACACTGTTTCATTGTGTTGGGCAGCAAATCTTATAAAACATTAAATTGGTGGACACTCATTTATATGAAAGATGATTCAATTTTGAGGATAAAATATCCCTAAACATCACTGTAGTGCTGAATATCAGCAAACCTTTTAACTGGCAGAAAACTATCTTTTCCCTTTCCTTCTCAATTTACTCCTATCCATGAAGATGCCACATTTTAATTCTGCTGCATTCTGTCTCTTGGCATAATCCCATTTATTGCCATTTATATCATTCCTACTGTAGCAACTCTCCCCCATACACATTCCATACTTAGAATTTCCCCTACTGTTTCTTAGCAAAATTCCCTTGTCCCAGGTTGGTTGTTCTCTGGGCCACATTCCAAGATACTCCAGAAGAATTAGCATGCGCTTATATGATAATATGCACAAATAACACAATTTATGACCTATCCCAACCACAAAGTGACAAATTAACACTTAGCATTATAATTACCCAAAGGATGGGAACTCCCAATGCTGGGAAATTTCAGGTAAAATTGTAGGAGGACAATATTTTGAACAGTGGTTGTGGCTTTCAATGTTCTTTGGGTCATTTGAGGGGTTGCTGATGCATTAGAAGAAGTAACACACAACACTGTACCACAAGCCGATGGTCCAGTTGTCATATAAACAGGTAATCAACATTCTTTGTGCTTCTCTGGTCTCATTTTCCTTTCCAGATCTTACTCATAACAGTCAGTTTCCTGCATGGTATTTGAACAACTTAGAGAGAATCGAGTAGTGGTAGCGCCCTTCTTCAGTGAAGGTTTCTTTCTGGAAACAGAACTGGAAGAAGCAAGTGGTCAAAGGTCACATTGGATCAGCTACAATGATGGACAGCAGGGAAGAGTCTCAATGGGTACTCTTGTGTCCACGCTGGGCATTACCTGTGTTGCAGCCACACAGACCTGATTTAGGCTGCCCTTGCAAGTAGCAAGTACTAAACACCATTATTGTTTTGATGAAAAGGGCCCTGTGGATTGTTTTTGGTCTGCATGTTAACAAAGAAAAGAAAGACAGCCAGGTTATTTCTTGAAAACAACAAGAAAGACATTTTTCCCTTGAAAATGTGCAAGATACATCTCTGCTGGAAACACACACATGCGCACACACACACACAAACAGATGAAAAATCCTTTCATCCAGAACCTGTGGTTTGCTTTCTTTTATTCCTTAGTATACATGAGTATGTGAAAACACACAACACTCAGACATGCAGCCTGATCAAGTGATAATCTCTTATAATGTGCTTCTATTTAAAGCAACAAACAGATGGAGGGTTTATGAGCGAGGCTGGTAAAAGTAAAAGCAAATGATTGCAATAGTTGTACTTTTAACAGGATTCCCCACAATCCAAGACATTATTCCCTAAGGAACAAATTGTTCTTTAAAATTATGTTACTTAGGAAAGAGACAGTCGTCCTGACATTGCTGAGGCAACAGAGAGCTGCAGGACATCCTTGTATTGCTGAGGTCTCTCCACTCAAGTCAGCGTCTCAGGGGAGGAAAGACAGGGATGTCAGGCACCACAATCCCCAAAGAACAAGCTCAGTGGAATAGGATAAAAAGAAGAAAGACCAAAGGGTAAAGGGGCTACAAAACCTGTCTGGGCCCTGATTGAATTTATTACTTTCTACTTCTCGACTTTGAAAAACAAGGTTTGGGAAATTCCTACAGATTTAAGATAAACATGCAACATGGGTTCTACCTCTGCCAGTTCAGACCAAAATCTAGCTCTAGCACAGCAAATTTTGGTTAACACACAGTGGAACTGTAACCAACCCAGCACTTCAATATCACTATCCCTGCTTAAGAGAAACAAAGCTCACTATAATTCTATCAATAAGATGAATATACCTTAGTGATGGCCTTTAGGTAATTTATAATTAAAGCTAATCTTAATTAAAGTTATTACACCATTCTGGAAGAAAATAAACAACCCAAAGAGAGGGAAACGATGTGGTCAATAACTCACTCCAAAAATATGTTTTGCCTCCAAAGCTCACATTGAGGGAGACATTCCTGTGCATGCTACAAATGGTTCTGACATTAAAAAAAGTAAACAAGTAAGAAAAATAAAGATGGAAAAATTCTGTGGTGAGTTCACAAGTGCTTTTTGATTGTTTGAGGCAGGGTTAAAGCCTTCTATAAAGACAAGGATATATGTGTGGCTAGATTGGATATGACATTGGACTCGTCTAGCTGCCCTTGCACAGAACTCTGGCTGCCCATATTATGCCAGGGAGAAAACATGTGTTGATGCTTCTAAACAACGACTCAGGGTGGGACCAAATGCAGATAATTTAAAGCATTTTTCCAGTGCTGTTTTGTAGATCAAACAGAGAAAAGGTACTCAACTCCAGTTACTAATGGCTTTGAGAGATAAAGGCAAACATTCAACATTCTCCAATTAGTCATGGTTTTGAGGATTTTAATGTTAACTTTTCTAAAGAACTGATTAACAAAGGTTGCATAATCTCTAACAGGGACTCCTGCCAGCCTCAATACATGTCATTCAAGGCCTATGTTGACTCAGTGGGCCAGAGGCTATGTAAACGGGCTAGAGCTGAGAAAGTAGGTTCTCCTTGGGCAGCTTAGGGATTCTGAGTCCCCATAGTTTTACAACAGCAGCTCCTAGTCCCTCAGTATCTATAACTTGGAGGGATTCTCTTTCAGGTTTTGCTGTCACCAAACTGACCTAATACTGGGAGGACAATGAACACTTGGTCTAAACAGAAGAAGCAGAAAAATAAACACTATCGTGTCAAGAACAATCAGCCTTTTGAATATCTTCTACAGTGATTTGACTGGTGCATCAGCAAGTTAGATCAACTTAGAGTTGCCCAACTAGCAATGATCACACTTATGTTCCTTGTGGCATTAGTGCTAGTGCACAGCCAAGCATATAGGAAGACATAGCACCGTCTCACAACCTGTGGATTTGATTTCTGAGAGGTCATGACAAAGATGCAAAATCCAAAAGGTTTGTGCCTTCTATAAAAACTCTTTGGTCTGGTGGGTGTTTTCAACAGTCTTAATTTTATTTTTTAACCCGCTGACCCATCACTCTATCTTTCATCACCTCACTCCCTTTAAATAGCACCTGAAGCAGCAAGCCAGCCCCATGCACAAGTATGGCCACAGGCATCACTGGAAGTGTGTATGGTTAAAAATAAATTAATAAATAAGAGTCCCTGGTGCAACCAAACCCTCGTGCTGAGAAAGATGCCTTACTGCCTCACACTGCATCATATTCAGGGCAAGAAGTGGATTTAGAGTTGAATGAAACAAGATAAAAATCCATGCTTTTGCAGTCCGGGATTTAGGGAAAGCTATTTACGCCAATAAAGGGATTGTTGCAACATGAAGCCAGCCACAAACGTATGACCTGGCTGGGAAGTTATACCTTGTTCTCCGAAAAACTGCAAACTGAAATGCACCACCTGTCATAAAAATGATGCTAAAGGAAGGTGGAGAGGAAGAGATGGGAGCTATGTATATGCAGAATACAGGACATTAAGATTTAAAGGGAGTGAGGGAGAGTGGCCGTCCCCTAAACTGTGACTATTTCACTAAAAATAAGCCCGCAGCACGATGGTATCAGAGGGATTTCAACTCAATAGGTGAGCTGAGGACAGTCTTTCTCACTTGACTGCAGCCACTGAGCATGTCCAGGGAGGCCCCAGGTGTGACCTCTGCTCCCCTGTGAGCAGTGGCAGGACCAGGCAATCTATCATGGTGTTCATGCTGTCAGCCCCATTGCTTCGCCACCGCTGTCTGTCACCCTGGTGGATGAGACCTGCTTAAGGGCAATCATGTCAATCTCTATGTGACCACTCAGTCTAAGGCAGAAGGATCATCTTGACAGGCCTGGCAAAGTCAGCAGAAGGTACCAAAAGCTGAAGTCATAGCTTTTCCCAAAGAGAGGCAATGTGGGCTATTGTTTTTTCTTTAGCACTTTCTTTATTTTTGACTTCCCTTTTGATTTTATTTTCGTGAAATGGGTGAAGGTATACAGAACTTGGCTTCAGAGCTGGTCATCTCGGATAAACCTGTTGCCTTCTGAGTTTTTCCCATAGTAAACGTAGCGACACTTCCCCAGGACACCTGCGAATAAAAAGACACATCATTACAGGTGGCACAATTAGCATAGCAGGGAAACACAGGTGCTGAAAAGCAGACATGCAAGACAATCATAGATCCAATGGGCAGCAGAAAGTGGATGAAACCCCAGAAGGGAGGAACTCTCCCTTTTTGTCCTCACAGACAAGAAGGTTCTGTCAACCTCAGAGTTGACATTGAAATAAAATGTCACTACAAGTACAGGTTCCTAGGAATATTGCTTTCTGCATGACTTCTCTTCCACATGTTAGGTACTTTTCTAATTTGGCCAATTACTCCCCAGAATGTAGCCTCTCCTCACTCCAGTTTCTCTTAGTAGAGTTTCTAAGAATGGAAAATTGAGAGTTTAAAGATGAACCCAGCCCAAGAAAAAGATGTAGAACAATCTTCCCAGAATGTGATTATTTTGATACCCTTTATCATGAAGCAATATTGTTAACTTCCAGAGAGAATATTCCAAATTCTGGCAGGCACCAGGCATTGAGCACATATGGGATGATTAAGGAAGAGAGGCAGTGTTGACAAAATACCATATGTATGGCCAGGCGTGGTGGCTCACGCCTGTAATCCCAGCACTTTGGGAGGCCGAGGCAGGTGGATCATGAGGTCAGGAGATCGAGACCATCCTGGCTAACATGATGAAACCCCATCTCTATTAAAAATACAAAAAAAATTAGTCAGGCGTGGTGGCGGGCGCCTGTAGTCCCAGCTGCTCGGGAGGCTGAGGCAGGAGAATGGCGTGAACCCGGGAGGTGGAGCTTGCAGTGAGCCGAGATCATGCCAGTGCACTCCAGCCTGGGCGACAGAGAGAGACACTGTCTCAAAAAAAAAAAACAAAAACAAAAACAAACAAACAAAAAACACCACATGGACAGGAACAAGAGCCTCCAACATTAAATGGCTTCTTACAGGTATCCTGAACTCTCCTTCTCCGGTCAGAATGCATTGCCTTTCCATTTTCAGTTTTACTTTAAGTAACTCTGTGGCTCCGTATAAGGCTCTCCTCTCATTCAAGGCGACTGTAGAAGACTTAACAATGAAAAATGCCCCTACAATAGGGTTGAACTTTTTAATCAACTCATTACTTACTCTAAATACCCATAAGAAATCACCTCCATAGTTATTATGAAAGCTCTGTAGGATTATCAACGAAAAATCTGTTTTGTTTTTGCCACCTGCATTTTTATTTTCTTCTATTTTTAGAAAAACCTATTTTAAATTCAGCTGGACAGAGCTGTCTTAGCGCTAATCGGACATGAGTCTCTGAACTGTACACAACTAGAAAAAAACAAAGAAAGGAAATGTCCATAAGACATTCATTCAAAAGCCACAAATCTGCCTGTGAAAATAGCTACCTAGGGACATGATGATTTTTTTTTTTTCCATCAGTGTGATAGTGTGAAACCAACAAGCCCATTTTTTTTTTGGTTGTTGTTAATTTGTGATAAATTAGCACTTGAAATTAACCAGGTTCTTCACATCAGAAGTTCTAAGTAGTAAATATTTTTGCAACTGTAAAAGAGATGTTTCTCCACTACAAAACTTCAAAACCTTATTCTTACATAAGGATCAAAATGACTTTTAGAAACTTTTAAGGACAGATCAGATGCTCCCTGGTTTGGATGGCTTGGAACAAAGCTAGAAATTGCTGGGGTCAAATAGTCTGTCAGAGTTGGCAATGGAGAGAGGGTGACATTGTTCCACGGCCTCAAAGCTGGCCTTGGGCTCACTCTCATTAGTTTTACTTCCTGCCATGTTCCCATGAGCAAGTTTACTGTGGCTCATGCCTCCTCTTTGGTCATGCTTTCTCCTTGGCCCCTAATCCCCAATTTCTGGTTTTCAGTATTGGTCTGGTGCCTGGAAACTTTGAGCTTGGATAGAACCTCACTGAGACCCTTCTTGGGACCTAAATTATTCTTTTAGTTGTTGGCATTGAGCTGTTTTCTTTATCGTGCTGAATTATGTAGCCACCAGCATTGTACTAATATTGTCACCCATGCCAGGATCCTGCTGGTCTGCGGCTTGGCTGATCAGGCTCTGCTCCAGGAATAGCATCCACTACACGCCTGGGTGGGAGTGCCTCAGTTCTGCCAGGTATCCACACAGGGCTTCCTTAAACATAATTGATTCAAATAAACCCTGAAGAATGTGAAAGGATGGGGCCAAAGGATGCTAATTTCTTTCTACAGCGCTAGGATAACATGAATTTTCATAAAAAGGAATGGATAGGTCTGTCGGATGTCATAAAGAACACAATCTTTCTCTTAAGCAAAAGGATGAAAGGCAAACACACACATACCACACACACACACACACACACCACACACACACACATACCACCCACCATGAGTGCCCTCTCTCCAGTAAACTCTCCAGTACATTCAGGGATTCAAATGCTTTTTTTTCTTCCCTTTCTCCAGGGTAAACTTCAACTCCAGATCTCACTTAGATGCAACTTGAATGGCAAGTGCCACCCTAGAAACAGGCTGGATGCTCCTGGAACGTGGGCTGGGATGTGTTCTGTGCCACATTCCCGAGCCTTCTTTCTGGCTGGCATTGATAAAAGTCCTTTTTAAGGCCTACCCTGTTTCTTTGGGCCTGGAAACAAGAATGTTTATAGACATCCTGGTGAGAGAAGGCTGTTTGATGAATGCAGGAGACTGCGGCTAGGTGTCAGCGCTTGGAAAATGAGGCAAGGACATGAGGTATTAATATTGTCAATGATCTCTTGACAGAAAAACAGATACCGCATTCACTGTCAGATTTAAATAGACATCAAGTGCATTAATGACAAAAGGGCAGACTTCAAACAAAGGGGCTGTGTGGTGAAGCGCCGAGCTAGTCTCTGTGCTGGCAACAGCCTGATCTGAAAAGACACCATCAGGGTTGCAGACAGGCCCAGGATTGTGTGCGGTGACAGAAAACAGAGATACTGACAGAGATACCAGCGCCATATTATGCCAAGGATATTCTAACGCTGTCTGCGGCTCTAACGAAAGCTGACATCACTCCCCATCACTTGCGGTCTTCTCTGCCTGCCCCTGCAGAACATCTCTCCCCAGACATCATTACAAAACTCACTGCGGCTGTGAAGGTCCTGGCAGTTCTGTTCTGCTGGAGTGGTGGGGTCACGGGGCCTAAGGATAACCTCAGTCAATCTAAATGTGGAATTTGCAGGAGGAGCATGCCTGACCCCACTGATATCTTGGCTACTTGAGGTGATCAGAAGGCCATTGTGTGAGGAGCTGTCACCTTGAATAAACTCCCAGAAAGGACGGCACTCAGTCTGTGGGCTGCTCCAGGAAGGCATGGGGATGGCCTGGCAGTCGAAAATGAGATCCAGCTGCTGGTGCTCGTCCAGGGAGAAAGGTGCTCTGGCTAGCGATGGTAAGAATCGGCTGAAATTGTCAAACTCAAACCATCTCCAGCGGCTGAAATTAAGCGAGAATTGCCTCTGTGAGGCTCCTCCCAGAGCTCAGAGTCGGGATGTGATTACCCCCAATATGTGACTTTTGTGTTCAAAAATAAATAAATAAAATTAACCAGGAAAAGCAAACATGCACAAAACAGCACAGTCCCATGTGTGGCCACAGGCCTTTATTTATCATGAAAGTTATTTGTAAAATATGAGGCTCTGCTTGTAAATTAAGTGAGGTGGCATTGCGTTTCTCTCCCCTCGTCCTCCCCCCACAGCCCTTCTTCTCCCGCCATGGCAACTGCCATAAACTGTGAAAATTACAGAGGGAACAGTTTGCTTGCAAAGAACATTTTGATGGGGAGGCACTCCGAGGCTGGAATTTGGGAACCTGCTGGTTTGTGACTCAGTAGGCAATGGTTTCTCTGCACATCTGCAACGGATTCATTTGTTTGTATCTCCTCAAACTACAACGTCTTGGGACTGGAGGGGGAACAACACATTTAATGGCATATGCAGTGTTTTTAATTAAAAGATCTGGCTTTGGCCATAGTAAGTAAAGCAGGCTTGCCCTGTGTCAGGCTGACGTGCAGCTGTCTGTGTGGGGTTTCTTTTCGAGAGACCCTGAAAAATGACAGGGCATCATCCCCTGGGGGATTCTCTCCTGCCAAATGAGACTCCTAATTTTTCTTAAGTAGCCAGCTCTCCCATCACCATAAGCTGTTAAAGCTATAATTATGAAAAAAATGTATCAGGAAGAATCTGTTTTAAAGAGGCCCTTTATCTTTTCCATGTTTTCCCCCTCTGGAATGGACATCCTAATTATGCAGGTTAAGTTATAACCTTGGGGCTGCCTAAGTGGGTGGGAATCAGCCTCCTTTCTTGGATGTAAGGCTGGGACTGCAGGGTCAGTACCAGAGATTTTGCTGGGGGAGGCCCTGAGAGCCCAGTCCAGGGAAGGGAATTCTTGCACATCCATTCATCCAGCATCCTGGACTCCCTGATTCCTGGATGGCCTCACACTTCCAGCTGCAGTTCAATAGTCTATTTAGTAAGGGGAAGTGGGGGAAGACCTGCATTTAGATCCAGCTCTGCCCCAACAGTCATGTGACCATGTACACGTCCCTTTCTCTCACTGGGCAGGTTTCCCCATTTGTAAAACAAGGGCAAGGGGCCAGATAATCTCAGAGGTTCATTTTAGCTCTGAAATACGTGATTTGGCATTTTCCAATGTTTTCCTTATGAAGATGAGAACACCAGATCCAATATTGCCTGATGCAGGAGACAAATTCAACAGGTCAGTCAATAAAAAAATTGATTTGGACTAAGTCAGCCCTTGAAACCCATCCAGCCTGTAACCCCACAGTATAACCTGGATAGAAGGGGGCCTCTGGAGGACCCCAAAATCCCTGAGGAAAGGGTTTTCATTAACTTTCCTGCAATCTGCATTTCATACAGCTAGAAGTGCTGACCACTAACTAGGCTGTGTCCCACTGGCTTTGGCATAAATAAGCCCAAGTCTCATAACTCCGTATTCAACAGAACTAAAGCCTAGCCATCAAAGCAAGTGGTCTGTCATTAATATTTTAGTGGTGAAAAACAATCTGCATGTAAAAATATAAAAATGCATTTGATATTGGAGTGCAGGTTGGACCAACACATTCATATTTGTAAAATAGAATAATTATCACTATTGTTAGTTTTGGTAGTCATCACTTTAGTGGTCATTATTTCAAATGCTATTTCATATGAGTTTATAAATGTAGCTACGGAATCACAAACATATCTTGATCCCATTGTGATACTAGGAGTTTATAATTATCACTAGGATGGAGGCAGGGGATGAAGGGTTCCCCCACAGAACTCCTGTTCTCTCATCTATATGAGAAAGGAAGGAACTAGATACTCCTGACCCCTGCAAAAGGTGATAACAATGTTGTGAAGAGGTAGATGGGCCCAGTGACAGAGAGGAAAAGGTGATCAGGAGTGTCTTGGTCCACTGCAGAAGGCTCTAGAACAATGTTTCCATGGGACTCTATACATGTCCATAAATGTGTCATCCCCTACAATATTCTCCCTCCGCCCCAATTTCTAACACCCGTACCTAAAACCATACAGAAGCATCTTGTTTACCATGGAGATACATCCCAATAAACCTATTGTAAGTTGAAATTATTGTAAATCGAAAATGCATCATTACTTGAAACTATCTGAAGTTGTAAGCCCTTCAACTTACAATGGGGTTACAGCTTCTATCAAATGTGTACGGCTTTGTAAAGTTAAACAATTATAGGTTGAACCTTCGTAAGTTGGAGAGCATCTACACTTGGTACAGATGAGATGTTCAATAAATATTTGTTGAATAAATTACTACCATTAAAATAATCATATATATAAAATTTACACAGAATCCACAAAGTAAGGAATGTCAATTGCTGGACACTCATCTTTTAACCTCTGGTATGACCTCAGACATTTGAAACACTCTGAAAATATATACAGATTAAATATTTGCCCCATTGAACAACAAAGAGTAATAGGAGGCAACAGCCTCAGTTCCTAAATCATGGTGGTGTTTTTATCCCAAACACTTTTCTCCCACAAAAACAAAGCAATCACAACATCTAGTTGAAAAGAGAGAAGTGCAGTGAACATTATCATCTGGCCTAAAGAGCTGTAAACATCATACAGTGGGAAGGGACATTCCCCAGAAAGCACATTCCTCGGTCTTTGTTAAGTGCAGGCCGTGAATACACGGGGAACTGGAAAGGAATAAACACCCATGTTTTATGGTCTTGAGAAGTAGCTGGAGCAATACCCTGAGGTCAGCCCGTGTGATGTGCTATCAGCTCTGCTGTGGCTATCACACAGGATTTAGTGGAGCCTGCGAAATGACAGGCTCCTAGCACAACATCCTACTTCAGTGTAAGCTACTTAAATACTAAGACAAAATAAAGAAGAGAGACTTTAAAAGGTCTTAGGGGAAGGGATTGTGTGGGAGCAGTGTTTGAGGAAGGAGGACAAAGACCTTCTTCTCCGCTCAGTATATTTTCCCTTCATCTGCCACACATCTGAGATGCTTTAGGTTGGAGATGAAATGAAGAAAGGCTCTCCACCTTACCCAGGGGAGGGTGGAGAAGGCAAAAAAAGTGTGAGACTTGTTTCCCAACCTAGCTGAGCATGACTTCAGGCAAGTGTCTCGGTTTATCATCTGCATATTGGGTGGGAATGGGGTACTGCATCACAACAGTGCATGCTATAACCCCCAAAACCTCTGTTAGGGCTCTTGCACCATGGGGGCGGTGGGGGGGTGGGGGCGGGGATACTGCACACTGTCCTTGCTAAATACCGCAGTGACCACTTCAAACCATGCTTCATGTTTCACCTTCACTGTACAAAAACAACCCCACAAGGGGTATTCCTACCCTGCTACACTGATCCTGATGTCTTGCACTGGTAGACATTTGAATTCTCCAACTTTGAGTCCAGGGATGCTTTGACTTCAGGTTTATAAATACAAACATGTAAACTAGCCTGGTAATTTGTCTTAGAGAAAGCATTAATTATTCACAGCAAACTCCATTTAGCCAGTTTAATTCCTTAATCAATTTTTAAATACAAAAAACCATTTCTATTTTTAAGATTTTCATTCCTATTTTATTGAATTTATTTTCAATGGGATCAATTCTTTATCATGTAATTTTTACAGTAAGGTTAAATTCCTCAATCAGCTCTGGCCAAATATTAAATTGTGCTGATTATATCTTCTAAATCTCTTTCAGAGTCATTTATTTTTACAAAGTCCCATTTCCTTGAGTAAAATATTGCAGATCTAAATTGTGACAAGAAGACTTGAGTCTGCTGTTAAACTTTAGTCAACAAATTTTATTGTGTGTAGTTTTAGCTCATTTCAATTTTATTTTGCTTTCATTATTTCTATCAAGGTTAATTCCTCCCCATGTATTTGTGTGGTTTTCAATATATCAACAAGATATAAATCTTTGGTCCATTTTTCATTCATCATAAATTATATTACGTGCAGGATTAGTTGCTGTCCTTTTTTTCCCAGGTTGATTATTTCTGCTAGCATTGTTATCATAAAGTAGAGTAAACGTTAGTTTTTATTCATTTCTTAGCACAAAAAGTATGAAGGACAAAGGTGAATACCAAGTGCATGATAGGGTCCAAACTGTGGGGTTCTGATATGCTGTCTTCTACCAAATGCCAGACAAAATATTAGAGTGTGGAGCACCAATTCAAGGGTGAGGATTCACCATACCTGGCAAGAAGGCTAACAAAAATGCCAGGCAACCTATCCTTTTGACAAGAGGGCATTTGACTCCAATGCTCAGACCCATCCAGTGCGGCTTTCCACTGGGAGAGGACAGATTACACAGCCTGCTGAGACAAATGCTGGGCCTTGTCAAGTCTCACCTACTTGTTTGTAGGGAAGGAAAAACAGGGGAAGGAAGTCAGTCAGCAGGGAAGGGATATTGGCAAAATTTGTCGTGAAGGTGATCAGCAGGCAAGGCTGTGGGGCTAGCCTCCCAGACCAGGGAGGCTAAACAGGCAGTCACAGAGTGGGCAGGCTCATTGTCGTGTGACAAACCAGAGCCTCTAGAAAACACACCCTGGGCTCCCAGGGCAGCTGAAACGAGGCTTGTCATCTTAGAAGCAGAAAGGGAGGTAGGGAGGGAAAGAGAGGAGAAAAAAATGCAGGGCAAGTCCTTCATATAGTCTGTCATATATTCTGTCAGTGGAAAATGGAAAAGCTGGTCCAAGTCTGAGAAATAACTGCATCTTTGAGCAGATCCTTAGTGACATTCTCTACTGTCCCACATTGGGCCCTGGACCCCACACTCAGGTTACAGGCGTTGTGGCTCTATCCAGACTGAGTGGGCCATTCAGTCCTTTCCACATGAAAGAAATATTAGGCTAACAGATTAAACATTATCTGGCAGGGAATATTTCCATCATGTGAATCCTGGAAAGGAAACAGACAATGTACTTTTGCTTAGATGTCAATGCCTTTTAATTTCCTATTTTTTTTTTTGGATTGGGGGTTGTAACAAATGAGTATCAACTGACAGAAAGATTCTCAGATTGGAGGGTAGGCTCACTAGCCCCCTTTATTGGGAGCTCCCTTTTTTGGCTCCTACCTCTATACACATTGTATTTCAATCAAACAGAAATGTATTATAAATATGAGAGGTCAAACTCCATGGTAAATATTTCCTTACTCCAACAACCCCTCTCCTCCCCATCACCCAAATAAACTGCTAAATCTTCTTAGCAGTTCAAATTTTGTTTTTTAGCCTCAGGTTACATTTTTTTTTCGTCCAAGCCAAAGACGAAGCCTGAAACAGTTTTTATTCTTGACTTCCTAAACAATGAATTGTTTATACTGTCCTATAAGGATTCTCTGTGATTTGCTGTACTTCCTAGTAAGCTTCAATACAGAATGGTAAACTTTTCTTTGTAAGTATTTCTTTAAGTGTATTGGAGGATTCTCAAGCTGAGAAAGAATTTAAAGAACCTCATTTTAGGTAAATTCCTTCATTTTACAGAGGAGAAAAATAAGGTTCCAACTGGCTTTTGGAAGGTGACAGAACCGGACCAGACACCCATACAACTCTATGTAGCCCAGAAATATCCCTGAATTAGAAGATACTGCCTTGGCGACAGGAATATAAATTTTGCTTTTCCGCTTATTTTTCAAATTCAGTATTTATTTGTTCAGTCCTGTTCACAGGAACCAGGGGTCTCCGGAGAACATCAAAGATCACCCACACCCTTACTTAGTAGGCTCATTCTTACTTGCTTTTTCTTAGAGAGAAACTTGAACTGCAAGACTAGTTTGGTGTGAGCGTATTTCCCCTCTCTCCTATGTCTGTATTCTAAGTAGGGCTTAATGGATTTGAGATGGGCTGGATTCCAAAGTGCATGCCGAGATGGGATGCGAATCCGTTCAGATTTGTGAAGTGCCCTTCAGTGCGGGTCCGTGATGGATGTCACATCAACCAGGCTGTCAGTCAAAGCGGACAGTGGTCAAGTGCTCTGGCCTCACGTTTCTTTCTCAATGTTTGAGTGAGAAACTCAGACATCTTTCAGACAGGAGAGAAAAAAGAAAGAAAGGAAAAAGCCATCCCGTCACCACCTCCTCCATTCCCGCCATTATCTTTACATTCATCCTTTCCACCTTCTAGCTGAAGTCGGGAGTATCACCACTAGAGGGCAGCATGAATTTAGGAAAGCAGCCGCTTGCTTTAAAAAAAATAAATAAATAAGTGGTGGCAACTATTCAGGGAGAGCCATTACAGCCAGACTGCGCTTTTGGTCACCAATTATAGGTTCCTTAATGATCAGTATGTCATGTTTGGTCAATCTGTGCTGAAGGTTTTCAGGAATGGAGCTATCAGACACTCCTTGCGCCCCATTTTGGGGTTCTTCTTGCCTCAATTTCAGGGACTGAATTTCTTTACCATCAATTGTTCTAATTAATCTTTCAGGCTCAGAGATTGGGGATTTTTGCATATCACCTCCACAAATGTAAGGAAGCATTCAAAATACTAAAGATTTCCTGCATTTCTTAGGGGGAAAACATCATTTTTACCATGAAAGTTCAAAAAGATATGCCATCATTTGACAGTCAAAAAAGTAAAAAACATAAAAATAAATAAAAATGAAAAATGGATCAATACATACAAAGTTATCCTCTTTTAATGCTACCCCTCCCCCCAAATCTACCTAGCATTGTCTTCCCTCTCAGGGTACCTGGTCCCAGTGTCATCAAAAAAGAGAGGCAGAAGCTACTCAGATAAAAATATGACAATAATTCCAGCTGCTGTTTGATCCTTATCTGATCCCCATCATTGGTCTCTGGTACATGGGTCAAGTAACTATTTTCATGCCTGGAACAACAAATGATCACCTCTCTTTAGGAGAAAGAGGTATCTGTGGGCTTCTAGAGATTTCAAACATATCATTATTAAAAAACAAACAAACAAACAGCAATAAAGGTATAACATTCTAGGGAATGGCATTTTAAATTAGAATTTTATAGGATAAAAATACATGAGTGGATTCAATCAAGGAAGGAGTAAACACAAATTGGAGTTACTGGCCTTCTAGGCAGGGGAAACCAGAGCTGGGTCCAGGTGTTATTCTCCATTTCAGCAGAGAGGCCTCTCAAGTGGTCACTGAGGCAAGTATAAAATGGCCCTCACACATCTTCTTAGCTTTCCTAATATAACAGTCATGTGACTAACTAGCCACTCGGAGAATGTTGGGTCCTTGTTAATTAAATTATCTCATTAACTCATGGTTAGCTAGAAACCTTTTTGAATTTTCACACATAAGACACTAAAACCAAAGTCAGTTTCACTGTCTTACTAGGTAATCATAGTGACCACAACTGAGTATTTCTTTGAGTACCTTTAGTGAGGATAGTACAGTTAGGAGATTAGTTGGGGTGGGAAGACTGCGGATTGAACATTTCTCAAGATCTTAGGATCTCCTGCTTATATGAGCTCCAAAAAATAAAAAACAATAGATTTTCACCCATGCATCGTAAAGCCAAGGGCACAGTAGGTATGCAGTACATTTTTTAAAAATTGTGGAATAGATGAAAAGATCTCAGCATACTTATTCTGAACCCCAGCATTTATTATACATCCCTGGACAGTTGTAGGTAGAAATGTATGGGTTGGCCCTGGGACAGTGGTTCTATGACTTGCCCATGCATCAGAATCACTGAGAAGGCCTGTTAAAACACAGCTTGCCAGGCCCATTCCCCAGAGTTTCTGATTCCATGGATCTGAGTCGGGGCCAAGAGTACGCATTTCTGCAAGTTCCCAGGTGATGCCGATGCTAAGGGACCATCTTTAAGAAACACTGTTTAAGGACAACCTACAGACGGGCCCTTATTTCTTTTTAAAAAGTAAAACTCGTGACATTACTTTTTATTCTTGAAAAATCAAGACTGTCTGAAATCAGAGATCTAAAAATCTGGTTAACTGAGGGTTCTAGTGTCTTGAGTTTTGGTAAATGGAGGTTTTATTTTATCCCCAATAGCAGTCTGAAAGCTAATGATACCTAAATAATAATAATAATAATAATAATAATAATAATAATAAAAGGTTGTTCCAGCTCTTTATCTAAAACAAAAACCATAAACATTCAAATTTTAGTGATGTGCAATTACATTAACAAGAAAAACGAAGAAAACAGTTTCTTTGGATAAGTAGAATAGATCTGAACCATCATTTATGGAGTATAACCAAAAAATAACTTGCAGGAAAAATTTCACAGAAAGACTTTAGACTCCCCCAACACTGACAGAATCTTGTGTGAAGAAATCTGAGCAGTGGGGGTCCTCCTGCAGAGTCTGAATGGGAATTTTGGCTTTGCTCTCAAGCAGAAATTTGCTTTTGGGCTTCAGATCTGTTCCTATTAGAGAGCTTACATCAAAAGCAGGGAACATACACAGTTCTGTCTGGTTCTGCAGGCTGAGATTTCTCAAGAGAGTCACTGAAAATAAAGACAAGTTGCTTTCTTGTTTTCCTAATTCTTCAAGCTACAAAAAAAAAAAAAAGAAAGAAAGAAAGAAATAAACCTTTCAAATAAAATTAAGCAGACCCTGTAACAACTGGGTTTGTCATAATTCAAACCCTGCAAGGATTGGGGAAAAGGCCTTCCTTACTTGGGCCCATTGGTCCAGCCTCCACCTGCCCTTCATTAGAATCCAAACAAACTCTTCCTGTACTGATATCACCATAATCTTTCCTAATTCCAGCACACCCTAAATTGCTTTCTCTGAAAAGAAAACAAAGGGAATCTGATGATATACAATCTAACCAAAAGAAGTTTGCTTTACAAAAAATGACCCAGTCTGTTGTTGCAGAAAGCACAGCATAATTCTTGGACACTAGCTCATCCCAGTGCCAAATGATAAAATATGTTCATAATTTCCTGATCTTCAACTCCCCATCCTCTAACCTGCTTTGGGAAAAAGCTGTGTGTGTGTGTGAGTGTGTGCGTGCATGTATATATGTAAATGTATATGTGTATGTATATGTTAATGCAAGAAACTGTAGGTTAAGGAAGAATTAATAGTAGAAAGCAGGTTATAAGAGTTATATGAACCTCCGTACATTTTTTTCTGCCCAAGATAAAGACAAGGAAAATAGTAGAACAGCATGTTATAAGGGCTTTCATTAGGGTCAGGCTCATTAAAACTTAATGAAGGCACCAGAGCCTCTCCAGCAATATTAAGATGGGTGTGTTTTTTGCCTATCAATAGAACACCCCAGTCAGAGAGACACTGCTGACAGTGGGTGGTACCAGGTGTTATCTGTCCCTAGAATGTACTACTTTGATGGCTTAGGATATTACCCCTTTTATTTGGCTAGCTTGAATTTGTCAGGATTCACCCTGTGGTGAGTTAACATGCTTCCATATTGGGGGGAAAAAATTGCCCATGGGCCAATGTGAGCCTCGCACCTAATAGAATACATCTGGCTCCTACAGTTTGATGCCCAGCTCTAAGCCACATTCGGCAACACAAATTAACAGCGTAGACATTGCCCACGCTGAGCAGGAAGTAATAACCTGCTACCTGCTACTTGGCCAAAATCTCATTATAAGCCATTACGGTAATTGAGGGCCAAGACTCTGTGGATATTAGACTCCCTGAGCACCAGTGGTGAGTTCAGGAGTAGAAAGACTCATAATGCAGGGGGTGGGGCAGCCTGAGGAGAAACTGTGCTTAGCATCACACAGAGAATTCTGTCTACAGGGTGCTCTGTGGTGCAGGGAGAAGCCCACATGACCTCTCCTGGGGGCTCAGGACTCCAGGAAGGTGACGTAACTATTGGTAGGCCTCCAGCAATGCTATACAATTGAAATTTTGTTTGAATGAACATTGGGCACAGCCACAAAGGAAAGAAGAGGGCAAAATAAGCCAGAATGTTCCATGAGTAATAAGCATGGAAGCTGGTGAGGGGGTGGCAGAAGAAGCAATCCGTTCTCCCTAGAAGATGAGGCTCTCTAGGAGTACTGCATGTATAAGAGCTTGCATTCTTCCAGAGGGGCAACTTCTTTGCCCATAAATTCAGCCCACTGAGTCTCTGTGCAGGGTTGGGCAGTTGCGAATGAAGTGGTGTGAGTTGAGAGGAGGGAAACAGGACAGAAGAAGTCCTATTAATCAATCAGTAAACCAACTGATCAATCAACCTGATTTTTGCTACCATGAAGATGGCCCTGGACTCAGAAAAAATGATGATGGCTTTCAACAAACTTTTCTAAGAAAGTGTCATATAAGGCGAGGGAGAGAAGTAATTGAAAATATAAGAAACTGTCTGCAGAAATCCCTTCTTATCTTCACTCTCTACACACACACACACACACACACACACACACACACACACACACGGGCACACCCCAATAACAACCAAATTCTCCAATCATGGGGGCAATCTCACGCAGGGTTTTACCTAATGTATAATAAAAGCTCCTGAGTGCCATGTCTCTCCCGACACCACTGGACTGGTGAACACCTTCCTGAGAATCCCCAAGTGACAGTTTCATCTCACACCAGGTCTCAGTGAAGGGTTCCTTGCTGTTGGCATTTTAAAGAATCAATAATTTCAGGAAAATCAGCACTATGGTGAAGGACATAGAGTGTTCCCGAGCATGGAGACACCTTGTGAGCCTTAAGCACACACCCTGCGCACCCTAAGATAATCTTCCCGTTTCAGGCAAGCCAGCCTCCTCACTTCCCTTCACCTAGAGGGTTAAGCACAGTCTGGAACTTGGAAAATGGCTGCGGTTGGTACAAGTGAGGCCTACCCTATAACTAGATCCTTCAGGAAAAAACAAATTAATCAACAGCGAGCTGAAGTGGGTTTAATGATTGCATTCTGCATACAATCAGCTTTTCCCTTTTCAGGGGCCATCAATATGTCAAGGGAAGACATATCTGAAGGATATAGCTCTTAACATCAAGGTTATCTATTCTCCACAAGGCTCCCACTCCTTGCCTGGCTGATACTCCACGCTGCCTGTGTCTAACATTTTCATCAACTCTGCAATCAATCAAGGTAATAATGTTGTGCAAAAAATCAATTAACAACGCAATTAAACTTTCCTTATTATCTCAAAGGGCTGAAATAATACCTAAAGGGAAGATAGACTCACTGAACACAGACATCCATAATCCAATGTGAAAGTGAATTATGAGGTTAGACAGATGCAGGCATGTGCGGGTGCTGTTATTTTCCAAGGGTTATATCTCATCACGGCAGTGTATCAGTCAGGCCCAATTCCAGACCCTAAAATTCCAAATTACTTTTAAGAAATATATGATGTGCAATATCCATTTCATATTCTCTTTTAAAGATAACCCCCTCCCCTCCAAAAAAAATTGAACGGCCATATTATTCAAAGACAAAATGATCTTTCAACAAGAACATAAAATATAAAAGCTATAATAACATTTACATCTGTATAGCACATATCTCTGTAAATGCAGGTCATCTATTATACATAATCCGCAGCACCTAAAAGCCCAGGATGCGGCACAACATTTAAAACCCAAATGTGTAAATGTGCAAACTCCTATGGGATGGCTGTGACTTCCCCCAAAGGGAGGCCTCACTCATGCCTGCCTATACACACACACACACACGTGCACACACGTACATGCATGCATGTATACATGCAAACACATGCATGCAGGAGCATCTGGAACAATGCAAGTATGACTCATTTAAAAAGAGAATTACTATATTATTTAGCAATTACACTCAACTTGCCCTGAAACACTATCCTCAGGAATTGAGCATTTACAGTACATAAAAAAAAAGACTATTAACCTTTTGTGGCAGTAAGGACTGGGAAGTGCTTGAAATTTTACACTGAAATGAGACACATAGGGGTGGCAGAGGCAGGGGTTCCATGACATTTACAGAGCTCGTCCTAAAATACTCTGGACTGGCATGCCGTGTTCTGACACCATCAGAAGGAAGCCTAGCAGTAGAAGGGGAAACAGTGAGCAGAGGAAGGAGAAATAAATGCCAAAACAAAAGCCTGCAAACAAAATGTGCTAATCTAACATTAGCATTATGTGAACATCTTCTTACCCCTGAAAACAAAACACAATACTGACTTAAAGAATAAATATGAACTCACCCAAAAATCATTGGTTCAATTCTCCCTGAACTTATCCTTCTCTTTTTTAAGATGGAATCTCATCCTGTCGCCCTGGCTGGAGCGGTGGGGCGATCTGGGCTCACTGCAGCCTCCACTTCCTGGGTTCAAGTGATTCTCCTGCCTCGGCCTCCCAAGTAGCTGTGATCACAGGCATGCGCCCCCATGCCTGGCTAATTTTGGTATTTTTAATAGAGATGAGGTTTCGGCATGTTGGCTAGGCTGGACTCGACCTCCTGACCTCAAGTAACCCACCCAACTCGGCCTCCCAAAGTGCTTGGATTACAGGTGTGAGCCACCATTCCTGGCTTCACCCTTCTCTATTAGGGCACTAGAGGTTGCCTCCTAGCAGAGTTTGATGATCCCTCACCAGCCTAGGAGATCCCTGGATATACATAGGAGCCAAATGAATGGACCTAGGAACATACAATTCCAAATTTGGGCCATGGACGGTTATCCAAATCAGACTAAGGAATGATTTCCTTCATGGTCAAACATGTTGCTCCATGGGTGCTAGGTCTGGATACCACATGACTCATTTCATAGCAGCAAGAATTTCTACATATACCACTGGGACTTGTGCAGGTATTGTCGAGCATTTAAAACAAGTAATTTTTTTTGCAAGTTATTCACTCGTAACAAAGATCCATCTTCCCAAGCCAACTTTCTTCCATTTTCAGCACAACAATGAGGCAAGTCTGAGCCCCAAGTGCAGACTTGAATAAACAGTAAAACAGGACAAATACACACGCTCATTCTGCAGTTTCTTAGGAAAAATAGGCAACCCAGGATGTACTCTTTGGTACAAATTTTCAACAGAGAAGTTAGAAAGGTTTAGTGAATCCTGCTATTTCTCTCCTAACCTTAAGGAGCATAATTAATATGTTTTCATTTCCAATGACTCTATTGTGTGTGTAGCAACTGGAACTGCCCCTGCTGTGTATTTGATTCCACCAACGATGGGGTGGGTTGGATTTTAAATGATGTGTGAGCACTTCTGTTCTTTCTGTGCTCTGGTTTATGTGTTATTCATGACTCGCATTACAGACATGGCTGATACACAGATGTAAATGTTATTAAATCTTTTGTATTTTAGAGGTTTTGTGAAAGGCTTCTTTGTTTTCAAATAATTCTCTTCACCACCAAAAATAACCAGTAATACATGACAATGTCTTGGGAATTTTTTCACTGTATTTTCTGATGAAGAGATTTCCTCCTCTACTGCTATCTTTTCATCACAATAAAAATGTAGAATGAATTGGGAGATGGAAAAGTTACATCTTTATTGTGTTGCTCAATGTGTGCACATGTGTGCACATGTGTGCAGGCACTAATGTGTGTTGCATGTTTTGTGTGCACGTGTGTTGAATATGGGCATGTGGGTGTTTGTATGTGTATTGTATGTGTCTTCTGTGTGTCTTTATGTAAGTTGTGTTATACAATACACACAGTACATGTTGTGTGTCTACTTCGTGTGTGTATCTTGTATGGGTGTTATGTGTATACAAGGAATGTGTGTGTGTGTGAACATGTTGATATCATTATGCCAAATCAGAACTCAAAGTCACCCAATTCTTGATTACCCGTCAAAGATGCAGTTGCTTTACTGCATTTTGGTATCTGACATAATTTTTAATCTGTTTTCACTTTGCTCCATCCTCTTCATGTTTCTCAGGCTTTCAACAGAAATGTGGCAGAGGATAAACCTCTTCATATAGACAGCACTTAATCAGTCTGTGCCTCTTGCTGGCTCACTTTTCTCTATTGATTTTAAATTTAAACAATGCTCTGAGACTGAACAATGCACCTCCACAAATACAGCTGACTTGACTGAAGGAGGTCAGGAAAGACGGAGATGCCATATTCCAATCTTGAGATGAGTGGCCCAGCTGCAAAGCGGTCTAAAAGGAGGGATTGCTCAGGCCCTCTGCCCACCTCTGGGGAAGTAGGGGTGCCTGCTTGATTTCAAAGGTTCCCTCTCGGGATCACAAGAAAGATCACCTCAACTCAGGGTGGATATGGTGGACTCAAAAGTCTACAGTTCCAGTTCCTAGTGCTATTTGCCCAGGGAAACCTGTTCCATCTCTCTGGGCCTCAGCTTCTTAGCATGTAAAGAAAAAACTCCTTGGGGCTATTTCTTTCCTAATGAACATCACCCCTCTTATCATCTAGGCAGATTTCCTGTGCTGTGAGTACCTCACATAGTGGACATCATGATATAGACCTTTTCTTTCTGTCTCCTCTTTTCCTTTCCTTGATTCATCCTCTCTTCTTCCTAGAGTATCTACAACCCTTGTACTCCCTCTTGCCTTCCTTGGGGTTTCTATCAGAGACAGAATCCAAACACCACTGTCCTTTTTTCTCATCTGACCTTTCATAGCTTTTCTAAGAAGTGGCTAGTCTCTGATATGTTAATACATATTGGGATGTTATACCTTTTTTAAAATAGACACTATTATAAAAATAGACCAACTGACTAAATCTCTAATGGAATTTCAGGCAAAATAAGTAAATGGAGAAACACCATATGCCAGGCATAATCATTGCTACTCACTCCCACCTCTAAAAAGAAAGAAAAAAGAAAAGGAAAGAGAGAAATTCTTTGTATATTTGTGGAACTAGCAGGCCAGAAAGGGAGATGGTTTGTCAAATAAAAATAACTATAATAAAAGTTGCTATAATACTTTAATATACAAAATGTTATGCAAACATAGGAAAAAAATTAGCTCTGCCTCAGGGTGGGAAGAGGTGGGCAGAAGGCATACAAGACATTTTCTCTCAATGCATGCCTTTTTATAGTTGTGTTAAGTCACAAATACTATACAGAGTTGTAACAAGTTAAACAATACAGAAGACGTATTTAAGAATTTAATAATTACTCCTTTCAAGATTTCCATGACTACCTAATGTAAGAGTGATTCCCAGGATATACTGTATATGTGTGTGTGTGTGTATGTGTGTGTGTGTGTGTGTGTGTACAGATATATACATATATATAACTGTATATAAATATACATATATATGCAAGATATCCTGTTAAGTAAAAATGCAACAAGCAAAAAAAAAAAAAATCAATAAACTCAGCTACTTTTTGGTAAGAAAGAAGTAAAAACAAGGTTAAAAAAAACCCCATATACACATGTCCATCTATGCTTTCCAAAAAGAATGTGGGAAGGATAAACCAGAGACTAAGAATGACAATGTGTAGCTGGTGGGTAGAAATAGGGTAAAGGGGATATGGATGGGACAGGGACTTCTCTGAATATGTCTCTTTTTATCATCGTATAGTTTACACACTCAAAAAATAAAATGAATTGAAAAGGATGGAAAATGTGAACCCTAAGTCTGAATACAAACAGAAAAAAATGAACCTAATTGTATATTAAATCTATAGTACAACTATACAAAGAAATTAATTAAAGTAATTTTGGAACACAGTACTTCAACTACATGCCTGAATATATTCTAAGTAACAGAAAACTACAAAGAAATCTTGAGCTTTAACTTAGTAGGCTTAGTTGTTAGTGTTATTGCTATTATTCTTCTCAAATTATTTTGTGTATATTGTAGAACAGAGAAAATGTGTAAATATACTGAGGTTGTTAAAAGTCAGGATTTTCAGAGAGAAGAGAAATAAAACTAAGAATGAGGGAAGATGAGGTAGGTAGGCAGAATAACTCAAGATGTCCACACTTGAATCCCTGGAACCTGTGAATACGTTACGTGACACGGCAAGAGAGGCTTTGCAGATGGGGGTATTATCCTGGACTATCTGGGTGGGCTCAGTCTAATCACATCACTCCTTAAAAAAAAAGAAGCTTTTAAGACTGTCATCAGAGAGGGAGATGTGATGATGGAAAAGGCATCAGAGAGGTGCGGCGTCACTGGCTCTGAAAACGGAGGAAGGGGCCAGGAGCAAGGAATATGTACGGCCTTTAGAAGCTGGAAAAGGCAAGAAAATAAAATTTTCCCTTGGGCCTCCAGAAAGAAGTACAACCCCATTGGCACCTGAATTTTAGCTCAGTGAAGACCAAGGTCAGACTTCTGACCTACAGAAAGAAAGGATAAGCATAAGAAGAAGGTGACAATAGCTCTGCAAATTTGAATTGGAGGGATCTGTAAGAAATTATGATTAAAATATATACATATGACTGTGTGTGTGCACGCATGTGCTCAAGTCATGCACGTGTGTAGGGCATCTAGCATCCACATACTGGTTTCCAAAATAACAAGTGCTACTGAAAGAAATGGCTGATTCATGTTGTGGGGCAGGGAATGTACACAGTAAGCCTAGAACATTTTGTTGTGCCAGAAAGCAGGGAAAGAGCACAGAAAGAAGTTTGAAGAAGCTCTCTCGTGAACAAATTTGGCACTATTTGAATATCAGAAAGAATGACGATAGTAATTATTTGATACATTTGATTTGTTAATAAGTATGAGTCCATCATAATATTTAAACAAATATAAATACAAATAAATGCAAGGGAAGAAAGAAAGCTCTTATTTAAAGAATGACAGCTAATTAATATAGAAGGAGTGACAAAATTAGAAAAATTACCATACGCCAACATAGTAATTCAGGCAAGTATTATCAATGGCTGTTACAACTATTGGGTGAAAGTTTATTGGGGAAGAAAATATTCACACAGTCTTTAGGTCACTTATTAATTATAAAGGGGAACATAGCCTTTAGAGGGGATCCATCTGGCGGTAACCACGTTAGCCAAATGATCAATCTTAGCATCACTAAGAAGGGGAAAAGGGATAATTAAATATTAAGTGCCTCATAACATGATGCAGTAAATATGCCCACTATCACCTATGCTTGCCAAAATGTTAAACTTGAATCAAACCAAGAGGGAATGTTCAGAAAAATTCAGAATGTGGGACACACTCTAAAATGAAATTGATCTGGGCTTTTGATAAAAATGAAATGTCATGAAAAGCAGGAAAGGTGGAAAGTATGCTCTAGATCAATCGCTCTTCAGTTTCATCAGAATCACCTGGAGAGCTTCTTTCAACAAAGATTGCTGGATCGACCCCCGGAGCCCCCAGTGATGTGATACCGCTGGTCTGGGGCCCACCCTTGAGAACCATCACCCTAGATCGGAAAAGACTTAAAAGCCTTAACCATCAAATGCAAAGTATAAACTTTGATTAAATACTGGATTAAAACAAAAAGAGTTACAAGAGACATCATTGGGAAAATTGGGGAAATGGTACTATGGACTGCACATATTAGGTAACAATGGTGAATTAACGTTAATTTTCTTAGGTATGATAATGGTATTATTGTTTCACAGGAAAATGCCCTTATGTATAGGAGACCCATGCCGAAGTATTGAGGGATGAAGTGTGACGGTGTCTGTAATTTATTTAAATGTCTCATTTAAAATGGTATCTATATGCCAGGCGCAGTGACTCATGCCTGTAATCCCAGCACTTTGGGAGGCCAAGGCAGGTGGATCACCTGAGGTCAGGAGTTTGAGACCAACATGAAGAAACCCCATCTTTACTAAAAATACAAAATTAGCTGGGCATGGTGGCACATGCCTGTATTTCCAGCTACTTGGGAGGCTGAGACAGGAGAATCACTTGAGCCGGGGAGGCGGAGGTTGCAGTGAGCTGAGAACGTGCCACTGCACTCCAGCCTGGGCGACAAGAATGAAACTTCATCTCAAAGATAAAATAAAATAAAATAAATAAAATAAAATAAAATAAAATGATATATATATAATACACAGGCAGACTCAGAGACATAGAGAAATGGCAAATTATGGCCCAATATTAACAGTGAACTAAGGTAGAGAATATATGTATGTTTAATGTACTATTTTTCCAACTTTTCTGTAGGGTTGAAAATTTTCACAGTAATAATTTAAGAGGAAGAGGCTTGTTTATCTTGGCATATGAACTTTTAATTGGAGATTACTGACCCCATGAGCAGTTTTCATGTCTCTATCAATTTTTATCAATCTGTATAATGGCCTTCTCTTCTATTAGAAGAGTCCTGTTTAAGTGACCTGTTTAAGCATTATAAGCTAACAAAAGATTATGATCATTTTAGGCCAACGCATCTTCTGCAAACAGCAATCAGTTGTTTAAAAAATTAGTTAAGAATGAGAAATTATTTGTCCCTCCCCACCTCAATCCCTTCATCCTCTGCCTTCCTCTTCTCCAACCCCCTCAAGAGCATATATTCCACATATATAATGCATCCTTCTTTTATTCCTTCCTTCCCTCCTTCTTTCACAAAAATGCATAAGACCCATGTTTAATTTGCATTACAAAATGCCTGACTTGAAAAGTTATTTTCTGGTCATGGACTCATGCTTTCTTACATGACACAACTATTTACTGAGAGTCTACGATGTGCCAGGCAATATCCTGGTAGCTAGGGATACAGCAGTGTATCCCTGTGTGAGGATATGTAAGGCTATTGCCTGGCACATAGCAAAGTCTTAGGTCACAGACACTATAATCTAAGACAGTATAATATAAGAAGACAGGCAAGGTAAGCAAGCAGACAAAATTTAGAAACAAACAACTATAATAATTTTAGACATAAATATCATGGAGGTAGTATAATGGGGTGGGTGGATAGAACTAAGAAACAGAATACCTAGATGCTGGTACTAGCTCCTCTGTAGTTCAGGTTTGCAAATTTTGGCAGGTCATATGACTTATGTGAGACCCAGTGTTTATATTTTGAATGGCAACAATAATCTTTGTCAATATACCCCCGCAAGGTGACAATGAGAAACTTCAGCTTCTGAATGACATGTATTATCATTGCCAAATGATAATATTTTTTGGAATATGCCTTGATAATCTGTCATAATTTTTATAATAATGAGCCATCTTATAACTATCCTGTTACTGCATTAACAAGGATTATACAAGCTGCTGTAACAAATAAGTCCCAAAATTTCAGTGGCCCAACACAATAGAAGTTTACATCTTTCTTACTCAAAAGGCCAATGCAGGCAGTTTCCTCCAGGTGTGATTTTTGTGGCTCTGCCTTCTCCTATCAAGTCCTCTCATTTGCATCAGGCCAGTGGAAAGGGAAAGAATGTGGAAGAGGCACAGCCATTTCTCAAAAGCCTTGGTCATGAACTGCCATGCATCCCTTCCATGAACATTTCATTGGCTAAAACACACACATGTGGCCATATCTTTCACGAGTGTGACACACTCACATGACCTCTCCTAACTGCAAAGGAGAATGAAATGAAGTCTAGCTTGGTACCCCAAAAGCAGGAGAAAATGTGGATTTTTGTGAGCAAAAAGCAATCTCTGATATTATGATAACATTTTTTTCACATTCTTCCTTAATATGTAATAATGTAATATGTTAAAGAGAATGGAAAGGTTAATTTTACCGTGAGTTGTGGGCCAACTATGTACCAGACATTATACTATATTAGTGCCTTGACCTGTGGGGCAAAGCACAGGATCTATCACAGTGTCTGGCACATAACACAGTACGTATTCATAGGTCAATGAATGAGCATCCCACTAGATTCCAAGCTTCATGAGAACAAGAAGTCTGATCTGTCTACAGTCTACTGCAGTCACTTAAGAGCCCGGCACTGTGCCCAGCATGTAGTAACCAGTAAATACGTTAAGGATTTATGCTTTGAAACCTAAAATTATAATATATTTTGTTTCTCAAGTTGAGCATATACATTACATGATACTCTTGGAGCAAAACATTGATGACACATTTTGCCATGTTAGAGTAGTTCCAAGCCATCCAGCCTTTACCTAAATACTCAGGAATACTTAAATAACTGACAATGCCGCAGAACCATTATAGCTGTATTTTAGTATCAAAGTATCATAAGCAAGTAAAGTAGACAGTGTCTATTCTTAAAATAGAAATCCGTAGGTGCCTTTAACTGAAAATTAAAAACAAATGACCCTAACTTCCAAAGAGCCTCCATTAATTAATTAAAGCAATGAGTTTGCAAGCTCCTGAATGACAGCAAGTTGTTCTTGGAGGCCAACATGGGTGTATAAGAGCAAAAGAAACCAGCAGCAATTTCAACAATGAACATAAATTCAGGTCTTATATGATAAAGATCTAAACACAGTTAACCAAGAAGGGAAAGAAGTGCTCATGACTTTACACAAAGGCATTGTTTTTCATGGTAGAATGAAAGTGCAATGAATCCAGTTGAATCTGGATATAGGAACTGAAGTTGGCCTGACATGGTCAACATACTCAAGGTAACATTTAGAATAATCACAATCAACTGGTTTTAGGACAAATTCAATAATATCCTATTTGAAACTAATAGTTACACTTTACAGGTGTTTGTGATTCATTCTCTCTCACTCTCTCTCACTCTCACTCTCGCTCTCCATCTACAAGTGGTTACTCTTGTTTTGTTACTGCAATGTCAACATTCAAATTAAGATCCATTTCAAAGGCTGCATCTTCTTTGAATAAGGAATTTATTTGTTATTACAACTATGAAAATAATTTAAATAAAAGTGGGATATAAAACGCTGGGAATCACCAGAAAGCCATAATTTAACATAAAATCCACTCTGTAGCAAGATCGTAAGAGGCATGTCATATTCATCTGAGAAACACACAATTAGAAGAAATGTGATAACTAAAGCAATGCAACTTTTAAATTTACCATTCAGATTTTGGTTTTCCCAATCTAAAGAAGAAAACAATGCATTCCTAAAGTAAATGTTCTTACCCTAGGAAAAGCTGAAATGGCTTGTTCCCCCAAACCTCCCAGGACGATTCACATGACAAGACTCCTCTTTGCCAAATAAAATTCTCCTTCTCATTCAAGGCCCAAATAAAATGCCATTTCTTCTTAGAAGACTTCTCTGATTTCCCCTTGGCAGAATTAATGGTTCCTTGTTTTCTCTTTCTGTGCACTACCCATCACACAACCACCACACAAATCCCACTGCAGCACAGTCAAGCATTTGATTGCTATTACTCCCTCTTAAAAGAAATTTACTTGAACCCAAGGATACTGTCTAACTCATCTTTGAAACCATAACCTGTATTGCAGGTCCTACAATTCAAAATATGGTTCCAATCTTTGCTGAATGAATGAATAAATAAATGTATAAAGGAACTAACTTTCTCTGTTTACCAAACAGAAGGCCCAGAAGGTTATGAGAAGAATTCATAGTCAAGCCGTGAATAACACTTTGGTTATGTGATGGCCACAGTGATTAAAAGTAGAGATTTGCACATGTTCTCACTTGTAAGTGGAAGTTGAATAATGAGAACACATGGACACAGGGAGGGGAACATCACACACCAGGGCCTGTCAGGGGGTGTTGGAGTAGGGGAGGGATAGCATTAGGAGAAATACCTAATGTAGGTGACAGGTTGATGGGTGCAGCAAACCACCATGGCAAGTGTATACCTATGTAACAAACCTCCATGTTCTGCACATGTACCCCAGAACTTAAAGTAGAGGTTTGAAGGAGGTGTAATGTATCTTTTCGAAAAAAGAGCTTAGGCACTAAAGAAGAAGTGAATAACCTGAAGGCCTGTATGTCTATTAAAGAAATTGAATGCAGAGTTCACTATTGGCCCATGAAGATAACTCCAGGCCCAAAGGGTTTTAATGACAAATTTAACCAATGACTTAATAAAGAATGATAGCAATTCTACACAAACTTTTCCAGAAAATTGAAGGGGTAGGAATACTTGCCATGAAACCAGCATTACACTGATACCAAAAATAGGGAAATATATTACAAGAAAAGGAAAGAAAAGTACTGAACAATATTCCTCATGAATGTGCATGCAAAAATCCATAATACACATAGCAAATAAGATCCAGCAATATATAAAAAGTAGAATACATCATGACCAAGTACACTTTATTCTAGAGATGCAAGGTTGGTTCAATATTCAAAAATAAATATAACCGATATATTTATATCAACCAATTTAAAAAAATAAGATCATCTCAATTGATGCAGAAAAAAATGACAAAATTCAGCACTTATAAATTTATGATAAAACTCTCAGCAACACAGGAAAAAAGGGGAAGCTCCTCAAACTGATAAAAGTTATCTACAAACAAAAACTATAGCTAACATCATATTTAGTATCAAAAGACTTAATGCATTTCCTCCACTAGAAAAAAGATGGGAAATTTACTCCCACCCATGTCATTCAATTCACACATTCCCATCTTCCCATCTTGAATTTCCGAGTATCTTGTATGGTAGGGACTGTGTGGCATGATCCTAACGATCCATTATTGGGTATTAAGGTAATTACAGTCCCTGACTGCTTCAGCACAGGGGCTGGTCTCTCCTGTATTAGAGAAGCAGTAGGCAGATTCCCAAGGACAGGAAGTGCTAAGGACACATTGAGCAGCGCTTTACTACTGTGACAGTGGCGGGGTAGGGGTAGGGATTTTCTTTCTAACAGTAACAGGAAAGGCATAGCAAAATATCTGCCCCAAAACCTGGAATGATAAATCCTCTGGCTATCTAAACATTAACATGGAAAAAGAGAAGTTCTCAGTTCTGAGGATCTTTTCATAGAATTGTCTTCTACATCAGCATTGAGACCATAGCAGAAGGCCAATGGTCCCCAGAAGCATGGCATATTCTGAAAATCTCCCTCAGCCCTTCACAGAATCAGTTATTTATTTGATCACCTTCTATGTGCAGAACATCACATGGAGTACGGTCTGGCTCTTTTATGGAATTCTTTCATGGAATGAAAAACATTTTGTGTTTCATTCCATGATACAATTTTCAAACTACATTTTCTAGTTATAAAAACAAAACTTCTCTGTTTCAATAAGAATTTTCAACTGAAAGACATTTCATGGAGCAAAACCTTAGCAGATTTCTTGCCTCTCTCCTTCTCTTTCTCCCTTTCCTCCTCCTGCTCCTCCTTGTCATTACCTTGTCATCATCGTAGCTAACTTTATCGAGCTTCCTATGTGTAGGCACTGTGATAAGTATTTCAAATAGATTATTCTCATCACTTGATTTTTAAACAACTTTATGAGGTAACTAATATTATTTTTGCCCTTTTTTCCTTTTACAGATTGCCTATAAAATGGATCTAAACAAAATTCAAATCCCTGAGTCCTTGGGCATAGTGTTTATGTTCTCCCTGGGGCCCACCAAATCAATTTATGATGCAGTTTATGAAAATCCTTGCCCATAGTTTTCAATTTCTCTTCCTACATTCCTCAGTGCATAAATCTATCACAACCTATGGTTTGTTCTATTGGTTCTGATCCATTTCAAGAAAGAGTAGTCTTAAAAATAACTAGCAGTGTTTCCAAATTTCAGTTACTCTTAGACTCTTCCTGGATTCCAGTTGGAAATCAATCTCCTGGGACCTTTAAATGGCATGTTCATGCTTTCTGTTTTGGGAGCCTATCCATTGCCAAATGAAGATCTCCTCATTGCACCTCTGCTATTAGTGGGCCAAGAGGAAAGTTCAAAAGTCAGGTGTGTGGTAGACACTCTTGATCTTATTGGAAACTAAGTCCCATTGGCAAATCAGCCCTTATGCTTGGCCTCAAAGACTTCCTCTTTGGAAAATAATGAAAACCCAACCAACAAAGTCAAACCTATTGGCCCAAGTCTTCTTACCTCTGAGGATTCTCATACTACTGTACAGGAGGTAGCTTCAGAAATTAGTGACCTTTTTCCCTGTAAGATGACAAAGCCTCCCAAATAACTGGCAAGTTTTTCTTGCCAAAAGGGCATTTTCTACCCAAAAGGGCTATAGTCTCCCTACCAGAGAAGACCAAGTAAAAGTCAGAGTAGAATTCAGGAGCCTGAAGAGCTCTGTCTGAGGAACATGCTCTTTGCCACATTGCTGGATAATTAAGAGTTTAGCGTAGGTAGAACTGAGCGATTAATTGTAGTTTGCAGGCCACCTGCAGCAGAATCTAATTTCTGATCCTAGACATCTACATTTTTAACAGGCTTACTATGATTCTTAAGCACACTTAAGATTGAGAACAAATGTCATAGAATCAAGAGGCAGATAACTTGGGTGCAAATTTCTTTGTCTCTCAATATCTGTACCTATAAAATGGGGACACTCATAAAGTCTCATTCCCCAGATTAAATTAAATTCTGCACATAAGGAGTTCAGCAGTGACTATTAATAGCATGTAGTGAGCCCTTAATTCCCATTGGCTACCATGAGTCTTGTAAAAATTACATTTGCATAGCATACTAAGCCTTTCCAAAAGATCTTCACAACTATAAAGTCATATTATCCTCACCACAATCATAAAAGGCAGTGAATTTTCAATATGCCTATTTTAAAGGGGAGGAAACAAAAGCACAGGAGGTAACAGAAGCTTGGAATGGCAAATGAGATTCATCATCAAGCACAGGTGATGACAGTGGTTGCATATGGCACTGTATTGAGAAGGTTCTGGAGGCCTCCTTGGTGTCATTGACATGCGAGCCTTTGTTAAAGTCAACCTGCTGTTGAGTGGCAGAGTTATTATTAAAATCTGAAAGTAAGGCCGGCTACCCAGTATCTATATTCCTCTTTCATCTTACACACAGAGCCCCTATGCTGTTGAGCATGGCAGTGCTCACCTTGCCTTTTCTTCCTTCCTGCTACTTGGAACTTGGAAAGAAGAGCTAGTGCAACAGCAATAATATGGTGACCGTAAATCAAACTTAAGGATGGGAGCCAGTCTGTTGGAAGATAGAACCAAAATCAAAGAAGCCTGTGTTCCTAGTGATATCATAACAGCTATGGACTGCCTACATCTGAAATTCATGTTATAGGACAGTATTTTCTTAAAGCTACTGGTATTTGGGGCTAGTTGTAGCTGAATACAATTCTTAACTAACTCACATAAACCCTTTGTGTTATTATCACTCCCGTGCTCTCTGAAACTATTTTCATAAAGACTATATTGTTGTTTGGGGAGTTATTTTAATTGTTTTCTTATTATATTTAAATGTTCATTGTAAAAAAATTAAGTGTAAATTTAAAAAATAAAAATCATGTATAATTCCACTGTCCAGAACTAACCACAGTTAGCATTTGGATGTTTTGCCTTATGGTCTTTTTTCTGTCCATATGTTGTATGGATGCATTCATATATATCCATCTTCATTTATTTTATTACTTAAATATTTGCCTATCATATTAAATCTGATGTAACCATCACTTGAATACTGTATAACATTGTGTTCTGTGAATATGCCATAATTTATTTAGCTTTCTTATCTAGTTGGATAATGACTTTTTGTGTGTTTTGATGTTACAAACATTACTATAGTGAATATTTTAGCGTATAAAGATCCTGTGTTTATGCATCTTGGATTCTTGTCTTAGGATAGATCCCTAAGTGAATGCATCTAGCCTCAATGCAAAGGGCCAAAATGCTTATCAAAAACATATTAATATGCACCCAATCCACTCCATAGCACCAGGCATGCCTATTTAATCATCTTTGCTAGTTTAATAAGTAGAAATATTATATCCAAGGGTTGCTTTACTTTTTAAGCATTTGGTTATTATTGAGAGTGAACATTGCTCATGGTGTTCATTACCACATGTTTCTCACTGTGTTTCATGCATTTCTGTATCTCCAACATATACCATACTCCCCGGATTGCAGGAGATGCTCAACATGGCTTCACCAGAAGAATATGGTTATTTTTATAATAATGTACCTGAGATGGCCTAAGAAAAATTGCTTTTGGATACATTGCAGATTATATTATATCCCATGGAGTTTTAGAGTTTGAATACTGGCAGTCCATGAATGATTAGAATAATTATAGCTAACACTGAGCTTTTTCTATGCATCACACACTGTTCTAAAAACTTTAAGTAGGTACATTATCTCGTTCAACCATTACAACAACCCTATGAAGTAGATGTATTCGTGTCCCCATTTTAGGATTCAGAAGCTAAGGCAAAAAGATGTCAAATCAATGAAACAAAGATTCAAAATGATTCTAGAATGAGTTTTTACTCAGTGGCTCTAATGTGAAATAGAATCTTGTCAGTGTTTTAGGAGATATCAAGAGGGAAAAAAATCATGGCCTTGGTCTCCAAAAGTTCAGTCTGCAGAGACGTTATATAATTTGCATAAGATTACACTGGTAGTAACTTACAGAGCCAAGATCTGGATCTAGACAGTGAGTCTCTGACCCACCTTCTTAAACACTTTGTACAGAATACACAAAAATGGAAGCTGGCACATGGCAGTGCATACTTAATTATCAAAGAGGCAGACCCAACTGTTAAGTGCCCTCAGAAGACAGCACATTCACCATGAGCTGGAACAACTGGAATGGCCTTCACTATGAAATCATCCTTCACTATGACATCAAAATGGTGGCCAAAGAAACATGGCATTAGAGAGAAGACCTATGATGGAAACAGACAAATGTAGGTCTAAATCCCAGCTCCACCTCTTCTTAGTGTAATGGGAATAAATACTCTTCTGTAACAAGGTGGTTGTAAACATGATATAAGTTGACGTGCATATGGCATCTAGCAAAGTTTCAAGTCTTTATTAGGTACACAAAAAATACAATTTATCTTACATAGCAGACACTATGCATTGGCTCCCTTTTATCCTGCCTTCCTCTACTATAAAGGCATGAAAACTGAAACACTTGACTTTCCAGCCTCCCAATGAACATGATCTGGGTAATGAGAAAGAGACAGACATCTTTAGGAAGCTGTCTATCCACAAATGAAAAGTGAATGTCTCATAAGGGAAGGACATCCCTCTTTATCTTGCTTTGGGTGAGGAAATGATGCCAGAAGCAGTAGCAACCATTTTGAGACCATGAGGGTAAAATGCACATGCTGAAAAGGTAGTAGGACAGAAAGACAGAAAGGGCCTGGGTGCCTACTGATCTGCTCTTTCAGCCACTATCACTGTCCTGGGCTGCCTACCTCCATTCTCACTTCTGAGTGAAGAAATTAATGCCTATGCATTTCAGTCACTATTTGTTAGATTTCTGTTGCTGAACACTTTTCTCATGATTTGTGAGAGTTCCTTGTATTTCCCTAGACCACAGAATACACATATTTGAGTGACATATCACCCATCATCAAATAGATAATGTCTACTTTTGTATAGTCAAAGATTGCTTTCTATAGGTAGGACTCAGGACACCAGGTTTAGGTGGCAAATTGCAAATCTAATACTTCTGTTCATTATCAGCCAGTTGGGGAGCTGGCTGGTTATAGTCTAGAATTAAATGTTGTGGTCACTTAATGAGATTTTAATCACCAGGGACAAGATGAGTGGCAGGAATTTAGGGAGTACTGTATAGCTGATATAGAGACAAACAGGTCAGGATTCAAATTCTGGAATTGCTACATACTAACAGTGACCACAAATAATTAGCTTCAACTCTCTTGACATCAGTTTTTGCCTCTATAAAATGAAGATAATAACTTATCTTCTGGAGTTAACAACCAAGATCAGGTATTGTATTATATGTAAAACAACTAACAGAGTAACTAGAAATCATAATGACTAACAAAAAAAAATAGCTGGAGTTATAAATTACTAAAGACCATAAGAAATAGTAGTCCACCATTCACTTACCTGCCATTTACAAGAACCTATTATAGGCCAGGCCCCAGGACACTATAAGCAAAGAAGAAAATCAGGTTCTTGCTTCCTACCCACTACTGTGGAGCTTATATTTACATGGCGGAAACACAAAGTGAACAAACAGGTAAAGGACTCAATCCTCTAAGAGGGTAGAAAGAGCTAGGAAGAAAAATAGAGTTTAGGACTTCAGGGGCAGTAGTGGGTGAGATGTCATTGCGGTTAACAGTGAGTCATGCTTTGGTTTTCCTAACAAAAAGTTTCTCCCCATTTTGCTTAAGGGATGATGAAGGACCAATGAACCCATCAGTTTGGTTTACTAATTTAGTATCACATAATGCTGATTACCTCTGAAACTTAGGCCCATTAGAAACACAAATTCTTGTGATTTTAAAAAATTATTTAACATATAAAAAGGTGCAATTCATATCTTTTGCAAGATCTGAACACTGGGTAAGTATCACAACCCCTGTCCCTTTTTCTCATCCTTCAGCCTCGTCTTGCTATCTACTGAATAATTTTCTTCCAAGCCCTGCCATTGAATGTGCCCTCAGACACTGAAGAGGACCTGAGACAATTGGTTGCAGAAGGGACATTAAAAACACGATATCCTTTGTCTAAAACGTTTCTAATTATTTTTATAAAGTGTGTGTTATTTTCTAAGACCCCATGCTCCACTGACATATTTTGTCTATTTTATTTTGGGAGGAAAAAAATGAAAAGCTGAACTAAGTCTGTATTTTTCTGTTCAAATGAAGCCATTGCTCTCCTGTGTCTCAGCCTGTTTCTGTCCAGCGAGATGGCACTGCCACTGGCAATTTCCTTTCTCTTTTAGCTACCCTGGTCCTTCCAGACTCACGGCGGAGGTACAAAATATTGACTTGAAAAGTAATTAAGATATAAGTATTCCAAAAGAGAACACATGGTTATTCGAAGTCATTGGACACCGTTCAAAAGGAAAGATCTATGGAATACAAGAGCTGAGAGCCATCACGCTGTTTCTCCTCCACTTCTCACATTAAGGAAAAAGACTAATTATAAATCTCCAGCAAATATGACCTGGTAAAGAGTTTTCAAACAAAAGCCTGCACTGAAAAGGATATCTGGCAGATCTGGGTACTTGTTTTCACTAATAACCATTAAAGTTGTTCCTAGTAAACCATTTTACAGCAACATTAGAAATATCAGAGTTTACGTTTTCGTTAATGAATTGCTGCAGAATGTAAGCACTGCACCATGTCTCCAAACGGCTCCCATCCTCGCTTTGTCTCCGTTGTGCTTTTTTTCTCCCTTAACATTTCATTTCCAATGACACGTCAGCCGTCTTTCACCAACCTCAAAGGAAAGTTGAATGCGGGGCTCACAAAGTTAAGCTGACATTTGCTCCCTTCCAATAAAAAATATTTAGTCCATTAAACATAAATACCTGTCATTATGATACATGGACTGGGTGCAAACCTCCCGGTTCCCTCTGATGTTTATTACATCCAAACAACTGCAGTGCCTGCATGTTTTCAACTTTAGTGTATTGATTAAACTTTTAAATGGCTGCCATATAACCCAGGGACAGCGGGAAGATTAATTTGCGTCAATGTTCATCTGTAATTCATTAGCCATTTATTCTTTACAACCACATGGGCTATCAAGAAAATGCAGGCCATTTTTCACTCGGCACAGGCTGAGAACAGATTCTGAAATTTGTGCTGCATACAAATAAGTTCCCTGGGCCTGGCCAGCTAAACTGCTTGGCTTTTCAAAAGTTAAAGTTGGGAAATGGCAGCAGGGAAGGAACGTTAAAAACCAGAAATAGGGAAAAACACACATCCTCAGGGTGCTCACGATTTAACTGAGTTTGTCCACCATCTTTTCATCCATGGATTATGGTTTCTTATTTCAGCCAGATTAAAATAACAGAAACTTGTGCCTGAACGAGGACCAGAAATAACAAGAGTTGCTTTTTCCCATCCCTCCCTTCCCACCCCCCTTTCTAATATCTCCTAAAAGGCTGTTTCTGGCAGAAAACTCCAGCGAGTGGCAGAGAAGTAGAAAAGTGCATAGCCTAGAGGAACTTGGAGCTGTGATCTCAGGGACAGTGGCATTTGAACCAACTCTCCCTCCAACAGTGGAATCTCACCCCGCCTTGAGTTGGGAAGGTGCCCAGCTAAATAGCGACGTGTTTCCTGAGGGAAGAGGTAAGCCATCTGGCTTCTCCATGTGCCCTCCTGACCCCCTTGGCAGAACACAAAATGCATACTAAAGGCATAAATGGAATAAGCACCCCAGTGAAAGGCCCTTCGACACACAAGCCACTTTGGGGAGGGAAGGAAGGAAGAGTCTGCGTGAGCTCAGGTCGGGGCTGGAGGAGAATAAAGCACACGGGGGAAATTTTTCTTCATAAGGATGAATAATTAAAGTGGAGAGCTAAGTGCCCAGGCCTCACGGTAGTTAATAACTGCAATAGCGAGCAGAAAAAAAAAAAATCAATGGTCAGGATGACATCTGGGGAAGAGGGCTGGCAGGTACCCATTTGCAGGACATGTGAAAACCAGTGTGCAGCTGTACAAGGCAGCAACTCTTTTTCTCTGGTCTGCAGTGCCCACAAATATCAAAGGCACCAGGCATATTGGTAACCTTTGGTAACAGTGTCCATGAAAGAGCCCACAGAAGAGGCCTTGGGGATGAGGCGGTAAATTACCCATTTATAATATAACTGCTCAGGTGGCTTACAACTAACGATAAAAGGGAGCCCTCCACAAAGGCATCCATCCATCTGGAGCCATCCTTGTCCCTGCCCAGGAGTTGCCCACACCAGAAATCAGCAGCATACAACTTTTCAGGCCCTCAGGGAGAGGTGGCAGGGGATCATCCTAGAAATGCAGCTTGAGGAGTTTTATTCGGCTTGTGGATGTGACGTGTAAGTTTCAAAAGAAATGCACATGAATTGTAGAAAAATGCACTGGATGAAACCTCAAGGTCATTAGATCCAGCCCCCTGCCATGTATAAGATCCATCAACTTTATCTGTTTTTCTAGTAACTAGTACACTGGGCTTTGCATCTTGCGAGAGCTCAATACATATTTGCAGAGTGATTGATTCATTCAACCTATGCATACAGATTCATTCAACCACTCAACAAATATCTATTGACTGTCTATCATATCCCTGGCACCATTCTAGAACTAGGATAAAGTGGGGAACAAGTGTAGCTGAAAACGCATGGCAATAGGGTACTTCAATTATAGTTGCCTTTTGCTTTCCTGCGGAGGCAAGGGACTTTCTAGCATCCTAGGACATCAGTTTTAGAGGACTAGGGTTATGTTCTTTGTCTTCCTATGAGCAATCCCTGAAAATGGTGGTGGTTAAGCAGCTTATGTTTTGTGAATTAATTGGATAAGAACTAGGATAAAATGAGTCTGAAATTCAAGAAAAACTCAATATATACATGTTTATTGAAAATTTCAGTTAACCTTGATTCCAAGCCTAAGTTTAACCCCTACAAGTGAGGTTCGGGTAAGGGTTTATTTTTGGAGCTGAGACTCCACAAATATGCTACTTGCCAAATTTTCTATCGTAATTGACCTTGAGTTTGAGGAACAAAAAGGAATTTTGTGAAGGTTTCAATCACTTAAGAAGCAAATACTGAAGACAACTGTGTCTGCCACATTTTTGGGGAGATATTGTGGGGTATAAAAAATAAATATAAATCATTATCTCTAGTCTCATGCAAGGACCTTACAATCTCTTTGGGGAAACAAAATTAATACATGAGAGCTAACTAATACATGATAACAGAGAATTGAGGCAAAATGCTTAACATGCTTTTCTCCTCTTAAATAATAACAAAAAAAAATTTATATCTGATGGAATCAAGTCAACTAGAGTACTAGAACTCTCATACATAAAATTGGTGAATGAAAGCCACCTGAAAAAACATATTTCAAGAGCCTGAAAATGCTTTTCCCTTCTCTCCCCTAAATTCCAATTCTTGCAATTCTTGATGCTTATTCTAAGGAACTAATTCCCCAAAGAAAGGAAAGCTACACAACAGATTTTCTCTGCAGAGCTTTTTATGATAAGGGACAGGTAGTAAAGCAAAGATTATGTAAATAATTATGTATTGACTCTATGGACCATTGGATAGTCATTAAAATGGTAATAATGGGGCCGGGTGCAGTGGCTCACGCCTGTAATCCCAGCACTTTGGGAGGCCGAGGCGGGCGGATCACGAGGTCAGGAGATCGAGACTATCCTGGTTAACACGGTGAAACCCCGTCTCTACTAAAAATACAAAAAAATTAGCCGGGCGTGGTGGCAGGCGCCTGTAGTCCCAGCTACTCCGGAGGCTGAGGCAGGAGAATGGCATGAACCCGGGAGGTGGAGCTTGCAGTGAGCCGAGATCGTGCCACGGCAATCCAGCCTGGGCGACAGAGCAAGACTCCGTCTCAAAAAAAAAAAAAATGGTAATAATGAATAGAATGGAGCAACAGAGAAAAGCATGAAACCATGCTAACATAGAACATGAAATTGTAAGTTCACTAGAGTTACAACTATGTATTCATATGAAATACTGCAAGGAAATATATATAATTCACAATAGGGAGTTAATATTATAGAAAATATGTCTCTATTTTTTATCAAATGTTCTATGAGTTTATTTTCTTGCTTTTATAATTAGAAAAAGTTCTAAAATGTTTAAACTCTGTGGAACATATACTAAAAGAAGCTTCATGATGAAGGAGCTAGAGTTTGGCCTTAAAGAAACAAATTTTAATAAACAGAAAGAGAAAAAATATCCCTGGCAAAGAACATTCTCAGCAAAGCCTGAGAATTTGAAATGTGCATGGCCTGAAGCAGGAATAATGAAGAGATTTGTCTGGCTAGAGTTGATGAGTCACTTTAGAGAAATAACGTCAGATAAATGATACTAGATAAAAAACCAAAGTTTTTTAAAACTTTGGTTACGTGAGAATGTAACTACTTCCTTTCTACCTTTCCAAACAAACAGGTATATTTCTTACTTTAGAATCCTACTTCAGATCTCCCTAATTTTATGGGTCAAACACTATTAGAAAAATATATCAGAGATTGGACAAGTTTTTATTTTTAACTTTAGAAGATGACTCTGTATTCCTCTTAGTTAATACATTTAAAAAGGATAGTTGACGTCATCTTGAAATAGAAGAGGGTAGATAATGTTTGTAATTTTTTAAAAAGTATCCAATAAAAAGGAGCAAAAAAGAAAAAAGAATAATCAGTGTGAGTAATAAGAATTATCATGATCTCACAAATAATGCTGCAATAGTTAAACAACATGGAACTTGTAAAAAAAACTGAAAGAGAGATTAATGTTACAAAATAGAAGGAAAAGAACAAGATTCTATTACAAAATAATATATACTATGATAAAGTTGATATTTTCTATCAGTGAGGAAATGAAGCACTGTTTAATAAATGTTAGACTAAATGAATTTGCAATCCTAACCAGATATTCCAACACAAGAAAAGTAACTATTAGACAACAATCACCACAAATGATTAGAGACTCTCCAATTTCTAGGGATATACAATAAAAGCAAAGGAAGAAAAAATACAAGAAAATATTGTTAGGTCTAACCATGTAAAAAGTTTTCCTCTACCATGGTAAAACACCATAAAAAAGTAAAACCCAAATTACAAACTTAAAAAAAGTATGCTTTTTATCATCTATGACAGCTGAAGGATTATTACCTACTTTAGTAAACATTTCTTACAAATAAAAGCAAAAATTATTAACAGCTCCATAAGAAGAGCTGTTTACAACATAAAAATAAAAATAGTCAATAAACTCATTGAGCAAGTTGAGTCCCACAAGGCATCAGATAAATTTTTTAAAGAGGCATTTTGCTATTTTTTAAAATGGTAATATGTAATGTTTGTGATCATGTAGTGAAATGAATCCTCTCACACTCTGTTGGTAGAAGTTTCAATTAGTACAGCTTTGTGGGAAAGCTGTCACCGTATATCAAACACTTTAAAAAATCTTAAAACAAGCCAAACCAAAACATAATCTTTCTCTTTATGTCCTTCTCCCTGCCAAACATATATGAATATGTTTTTGTCTCTGCAGGACAGTCTGGATGGAAGGGAAAATTTACTTTTCTTTGAATATACTTTCGACTTTACAAGAAATGCTTCTAACTTTTTACCATTAAGAACAAAGTATGCTATAGGTTTTGTTTGTTTTAGGTAGATACTCTTTATTTAGCTAAAAAGTTCCATTCAACTCCTTGTTCCTTGAGAGATTTTCATTATAAATGAATGCATGCCACTTTTTCAATATACAGTATTTTCATAAATGTTCAACTCTAGGGATTTTTAATTTCCATTATTTTTTATGAGCCATGTGTTATAATTGTTTTTTAAATATCTAAACAGATGGGTTTCAATTTCAAATAAATTTTTTTTTGAGACTGGGTTATGAGACTGGCTAATTTTTGTATTTTTGGTAGAGATGGGGTTTCGCCACGTTGCCCAGGCTGGTCTTGAACTCCTTTGCTCCAGCAATCCGCCCTTCTCAGCCTCCCAAAGTGCTGGGATTACACATGTGAACCACCACACCTGGCCAGCAGATGGGGTTTTTCTAATTAACTTTTTAGTATAAATTTCTAAATTAAAATTTTATTGTAGTCACAGAACGTGATACTTAGTTTTTGAAATTTGTTAACATTTGCTCTTATAGCTTAAGATGTGGTCAAATTAAAAAATGTTCCATATATGCTTAAGAATGTGTGTTCTCTGTGCACAGTTTTACATATGTCCATTAAAATCAGCTTGTTATTCATCTCTTATATCTTTTTTTGGTCTGTTTGAGCTATCACAATTGAAAGAAATATTTTGAAATATTTTACTGTTATGTAGATTTTTATGTATTTTTCTCTTACATAAATAGTTGCTTTAAGTGGTGTGAAGCTATCATACTTCATTAATTCTAAGACAGTTTTTTTCAAATTTAACATCTCAAAATGAAGATCTCTTATAATTGACATAATATGAAACCATTATTTCATAGTTTAGTTGCAGGAGTTTTTTACTGTCCACAGTGGTAGATAAAATAACAGCATGTCTTACAAATGTTGGTATCTTAGATATGATGAAATATAATATTTTAACAGGTACATACAAACTTAGATTTAAAAAAATCCTTTTGGTCAATCAAAAGGTCTATCATTATATGAGGTCCTCTTCATCCCCAGTAATACTTTTTGTCTTGAATTCTATATATGAGATATATATTCTATTTGATAGAGATACAGATAGAGATGATAGATAGATAGATAGATAGATAGATAGATAGATAGATAGATAGATAGATAGATATTCTCACTTTGTTTTGGTTGCCATTGCCTGGTATATCTTCAAACGTGTGTAAAGGATATATAGTTGGGTTTATTTATTTTTTCATCTTATAGGACAATGTCTGTAGTTCACTTGTGAGTTCAGTCCATTTACTGATGGTGATGGTTGATCCCTTTAGATATGTTTCTAGCATATTACTTCGGAATTTGTATTTGTTCCACTTCTAAGCTTCTTTTTCTCTTTTCTTGATTACATATATATATATTTATATATATATATATTTCTCTGCTTCACTAGTTTGGGATTTATACACTCTTTTTTTTGGTGGTGATTCGTGAAAATATATCACACATTGCTGATCTAAAAAATCTTATATTAATATCTTAAATCCTTTGCCTGAACACTTAAACTCTGATCACTTCCTCCTGACTTAGATGTTACATTTGACAGTGATTTCCTTCTGTCCTTTTGTGAAAATCCACAAATTATGTTTTAATAAAGAAAGTGTTTTAGATTTACTTATATGTTTGCCATTTTTTTCCCATGATTCCTTTACATAATTTCACACTTTTCTTCCAAGATAATTTATACCTTTTCTCAGGTACCTGCTTTAGAAGTTCTTTTAGTTGAATATACAGTTAGTAAATTCTTTCCATTTTGTCCATACCAATATTTCTTATTTTGCACTCCTTCTTGAGAGATAGCTTTACTTCTAACACAATTCCAAGCTGATATTTATTTTTCTCTCAGTACTCTGAAAATATAATTCCACTGCTTCCCTGCTTCCATTTTGATGCCAAGAAATCTGCCGTGTGCCTTCTAATTGTCATTTCTTTATAGGTGACTTTTGTCTTCTGGCTACTCATAAAATCTTCTCTTTGTCTTTGGTGCTCTGCAGTTTTAATATTTTTGGTTAGGTGGGGCTTTTAAGTTTATCTGCATGCTTTGCCATATGTATCATATATATTTTCATGGTTTTCATCATTTTGAAGAATTCTCAGCTGCCACCTCTTCAGATATGGCTCTCCTATCTTTTTCCTATTCTCTCTTCCTGGAACTTTGATTTGTTGAATGGAAAACCTTTTCATTCAAGCCTCTATATCATCTAACCTCTTAGACTTTCCATTTCTGGTTATTTCAGTGTTGCATTCTGTATATATTAATATCTTTAGAGCTACTTACTAGTTTACTAATATTCTCTCTTCAATGATAGTCTATTTAACTGTGGGTTTTAAAGTATATACAATAATATTTTTACACTGCAAGTTTTACTTGGATATTTTTCAAACTGGTTACTTGTTAAAAAGAACTAGAAATACCATTTGACCCAGCTATCCCACTACTGGGTATATACCCAAAGGATTATAAATCATGCTGCTATAAAGACACATGCACACATATGTTTATTGCAGCACTATTCACAATAGCAAAGACTTGGAACCAATCCAAATGTCCAACAACGATAGACTGGATTAAGAAAATGTGGCACATATACACCATGGAATACTATGCAGCCATAAAAAATGAAGAGTTCGTGTCCTTTGTAGGGACATGGATGAAATTGGAAACCATCATTCTTAGCAAACTATCTCAAGGACAAAAAACCAAACATCGCATGTTCTCACTCATAGGTGGGAATTGAACAATGAGAACACATGGACACAGGAAGGGGAACATCACACTCCAGGGACTGTTGTGGGGTGGGGGGAGGGATAGCATTAGGAGATATACCTAATGCTAAATGACAAGTTAATGGGTGCAGCACACCAACATGGCACATGTATACATATGTAACAAACCTGCACATTGTGCACATGTACCCTAAAACTTAAAGTATAATAATAACAAAATAAAAAAAAACTCTTATTGCTTTCTCTGTTTTAACCCACCTTTATGTGTTTAATCATTTCATACAAATTTGCTTTATGTTCTGATTGTGATAATTTTAATATCTGATACCATTTTGGCATTCAAATCTGCTTCTTTTGCTAACTCTTATGTGAGATTTCCTTGAGTGTTTGCTAATTTCTGATCATGAGTTCATATTTGCCTTTTATCAACCTGTGGAAATCTTGACAGCCTAAGCTTATGAAACTTTCTTTTAGGAAGGATCTGTGCTACAGATAAGAAACCACTTGATTAAACTTCAAGGATCCAGATCTAACAAAGGAGTTTTTTATTCATATCCCCCAGTGTATGGTGGGTCCAGGGCTTTGTCTCTATATTTCAATGTCTGAATTTGGGGAAAACACGTACTTCTTTCTCTGATTTCAGCTTGGCGTTTTTCTTAATTTTTCTCCTGTTTGGTGATAGCTCCTATTTCTAGCTGACCCAGAAATGCATTAACAATAATTATTTATCTAGAAATAAGATCTGTTTAAGAGGATGGGGGCTGGGCACGGTGCCTCACGGCTGAAATCCCAACACTTTGGGAGGCCGAGGTGGCAGATTGCTTGAGTCCAGGAGTTCAAGACCAGCCTGGGCAACAGGAAAAACTATGTCTCTACAAAAAATACAAAAATTAGCTGGGTGTGGTGGTACATGCCTGTAGTCCCAAGTACTCAGGAGGCTGAGGTGGGAGGACTGCTTGAGCCTGAGAGGCAGAGGTTGCAGTAAACCAAGATCATGCCACTGTACTCCAGCCTGGGTGACAGAGTGAGACCCTGTCTCAAAAAAAAAAAAAAAAAAAAAAGACGTGTATTCAGAGTGTCTAATCTACCATACTTTCTAATATACATTCATTATTTTTTAATGGCTTAAATACTTAAGTTAGTGAAATTAAACCACTAAATTCAAGGTTCAATTTGCCCCAAATAATCACATTTAACTAATGAAAGTTTCCAAAACCTTTTTTTGATAGATACACTGTTTGGCCTTTAAATTTATTTTCTAGACATTTAGCTGAAGAACATTTAGCTAATTCAGAAATGCTTTACACTTCAGTTCAATGGACTATGGAGTTACAAGAACAAACATTTCCACATACTCCCACATTTTAGGATTAGATTAAGTCCCATAAGTGAAGTGGCCACACAGAAGAGAAGCAGAAACAGCACATCACAGCATAACATGGTATTTCTTAGTTCTCAGAGTCCCTGAAAGGCATGTTTAGTAGGTTGGGACATGTCTTTGCAAGGTAATGGACAGCTAATTTTTTTTCAATACAACTGCCCTTTATACTCAAAGCTTGCATAATCATGCCAGAAGAATGTATTACAATAATTTATGCACATCCATTTATTAGAAGTTTTATAGGCAAGAACTTTCTTCGTTCTTGTGCAGGTAGAGGTAGTAGTCAGTACCAGTTGTACTTGAACAAAAGCACTATCTTCATATTTCTAGCTTTCTAGAAAGCCCATTTCTTCATGGATCCCATGAAGATGTGTGCACCAGCATGCTACATTGGCATTACTTTAAATGGTGTAATAAAGTATGTGATTCCAGTTTTGATATTTGACCATTGACAGTTTTCAGGCTGCACTCCTTCACTTTTCCCCCAGCCCCACATCTGGGCAGGCTGGTAAGAAAGCCAGCGTGCTCTCTCCCTTGGCACAAGGAGGGAAGTTCAAATCATGCAAAAATTGGCACACATGTGGGAACTCTCTCCCTAACACTACTCCCTAAGCACAATAAAAAACCAAAGCCTTTTGCCCCTTCCTTCACTCAAGCCAAACAAACTGACTTGGATGCCTGCCCTGCTCTCTCCAGAAAGCCTCATGATGTAATGAATATTTTCATACCTTCCTGGTGCTTTTGTGGCATTGTCTGTCTTGACATGTGAACCAATTTTGGGAGGGGTGATTGATTCCACTTCTCTGCTAAGCAACAACCTGACAACTGGCCCTTTGATGAGGATGATCTAGGTGATGGCCACTATCACCTGGGGAGCTTTTGTCCTTTGCTTTTGGTGGGCTAACAGGCTCAGCTTCTGGCAGGCAAGTAGACACTTTGGAAGGCTGCAGGTTAGCATGCACTTTGAGCTGCATTCGCTGAGTCCTACTGTGCCTCTTCTATAGACTTAATCAACCTAAGTTGAAGTTTCAACATTGGCATTTAGGGACGAGAGTATGGGATTGGAGTGCTACTTAAAGTTGCCCTAGGTCATATGTCTCGGCCTGGGCCTATCTTTGTGCCTCAGATTAAATCTCTATTCTAGCATAAGCTGTGGTTTATGATAGGTTCAGGGAAACAATTCTTACCCTAATACTATTTGTTCTGTGTCTCAACCAGGAAAGAACCCTATTCAGTAATGACAGAAAAGACTGATACTGATAAACTATGTAATACATGGACCCCTTGGGTGCCATTGTGTCAAGAACAGTCACCCTGTGGCATACTGAGGTCTACACTCCTAGGAACGTTCATTCACACATACCTGACCTGCCTATCCCTCTGCCACCAAAAGAAAACCTGATCCTCAAAATTACAGGGAAAGAGTATCCATGGCTGCCAAAGCACAGACCTTTATGAGAAGTAGACTTGACTGCATTATCCCTGCCCCACTTAAAGGGCCAGAGGACACTAACAGACAACTATTATATATAAAATTGACCAACAAAGACACTGTGTTCATTGAGTGATGTGGCTTATCAACATGTTAAAGGGCTAATTCGAACTCTACTTAAGCCAGTACCCTACCCAATAAAACAACTGCCATGGGAGAGGTCCCTCAGCTTGATGATAATGAATTGGTACTCTCCGAAGGGAAAATGTATATATATACATCTGAACAAAGAAGACACAACCCCTTTAAAATGTATCCAGCAACCATCAAATTTTAAAGCAAGTAAATAAAAGTGAGTGGTGGGGGAAACTAAAACAGAGATCCATAATTTGATCCAATTAGAAATCTAAAATGTACTAAAAATATATAATAAAAATTGAAAAGTAAAAAGGATGCCAATTAGCTTTTGTATTTCAAAACATGGGGTTTGAAACTAACTCTAAAATCTGCTAAGCTGAAAAGAACTGGCAAACCTTCATGGTCTTAAGTAATTCTGCGGCTCAAATTACAGTTATGTTTGGGGATCTCACCAAATTTAAATTGTCCTCTATTTTGCATTTGATAACTTCCCTAGGAGTTTAACCATAAATTTATTACATTGATCTATATGTAATAAAGAGTTACCATACTCTTAGGTTGGTTACCAAATGCAAAGTAGAGGGCAAACAGGTATGCCTCACCTTGACTACTGGTATACTTTCCTTCTCTAAATTCTCCATGGCCTTAGCACCTGTTGCCTTAACATATATCACATAGTAGATATGACCTAACCCAATGAGTAATAAATCAAAATAAAATTAAATCTTTGACATTTAAAATCAGCTTAAAAAAATGGAATACCATGAACCTAAAATAGAATAATCCATCTCTGGTTAAAATAGTTAATATGTCCCAATATAGATTAAAAAAACAAAGCCTATAGAAATTAAGGCCCATAATACAAGGGGTACTATCTTCCTATTTAATGGTGATTCTAAGGGTCACTGTTTTTTCTTTGGTTGCTTTGTTTTTGGTATCATTGCTAAGAAGGTTAGCCCAAGGTCATGAAGACTTACTCCTATGTTTTCTTCTAAAAATTTTATCATTTTAGCTGTTACATTTAGTCTATGATCCATTTTGAGTTAATTTTTGTATATTGTATAAGGAACGGGTGAAACTTTATTTATGTGTACACTCATATTCTGTTGCCTCATCATCATTTGTCGAAAAGGTTGTTCTTTTCCCATTGAAATGTCTTGGCACCACTGTCAAAAATTAATTGACCTTAAATGTAAGGCTTTATTTCTGAATTTTTAACTTTATTATATTGATCTATACATTTATCCTCATACCAGTACTATACTTTCTTCATTACTGTTTTTGAAGTTTTGAAATTGGGAACTGTGAGTGTATTAGTCCGTTTTCACACTGCTGATAAAGACATACCCGATACCAGGAAGAAAAAGAGGTTTAATTGGACTTACAGTTCCACATGGCTGGGGAGGCCTCAGAATCATGGTGGGAGATGAAAGGCACTTCTTACACAGTGGCAGCAAGAGAAAATGAGGAAGATGCAAAAGCAGAAACCCCTGATAAAACCATCAGATCTCGTGAGACTTATTCACTGCCACGAGAATAGTATGGGGGAAACTACCCCCATGATTCAAATTATCTCCCACTGGGTCCCTCCCATAACATATAGGAATTATGGGATTACAATTTAAGAGGAGATCTGTGTGGGGACACGGAGCCAAACCATACCAGCAAGTCATCCAACTTTGTCTTCTTTTTCAAGATTATTTTTGTTATTCTGGATCCCTTGCTCTTCAATATGAATTTTAAAATTAGCTGGTCAATTTCTGCAAAAAAAAAAGCCAGCTGAGATTTTGATAGGGATTGTGCTGAATCTAGATAAATTTGAGAAATATTGTCATTTTGATAATATTAAGACTTTTAATTCATGAATATGGACTTTCTATTATTTTGCTCTTCTTTAATTTTTTAATGTTTTGAGTTTTCACCATGTAAGTTTTATACATTATATTAAATTTATTCCTATATATTTAATATATTTATATACTATTGTATATATATTGTGTATATATATATTGTGTATATATATACTATATATATATTGTATATATAGTATATATATATATTGTATATATATATTATTCTCTTAATTTCATTTTTGGATAGTTCTTTGTAAATGTATAGAAAGAAAACTGATTTTTCATATATTGATCTTGTATCTTGCAATCTTGTTAACTCATGTATTAGTTCTAATAGGTTTTTAGTGGTTTCCTTGGAATTTTCTAATATGTAAGATCATCTGACTCCATTATCTGGCTGCTGACAGCTTTCAGACCCCTTTTCTCCCACTTCTCTTTTCCCCTCGCACCTGAGCAAGCCAATTAAAAAAAAATCCCAGGCCCTCCTTTCCTTGGCACTAGCATAGAAGTCAAACCACGTAAACTTGAGCCTGTACACAGGAGCCCTAATGCCAGCCCACACCCAAACACAGTAGAAACCAAAGCCACTTGTGCCTTCCTCACTCAAACCTAATAGAAAAGCTTGGGTCTTTCCTCTGCTCTCCCTAGAAAGCTTCATGATGTAAGTAATAAATGTTTCCATACACTCTTCATGTACGTGTGGCGTCATTAGTCTTGACTCTGAACCAATAGGATGGGGGATATTGATCCCACCTTCTTAGGACAACTGCAAGACAAATAGCAAAAAATAGGGACAATTCAAATATCCCACAATAAGGATAAGGTTATAGACTTCCCATCCCTGCTTTATCAAGTGTAGTTTCATTCTTATTTACTTTGCAACCTGGTCTTCAAAGGAAGAATCCTTTGCAAGATGAAGTTTAATAGTTATAAGAAACTTAAACTTCACACAGCTTAACCTGAAGAAGACTGCATAGGTGCAGCATATGAGCTGTGAAAGGCGATACAGTAGAGACACGGGGGCAGGAATTGTCTAACAGGTGAGAAGGTGGCTAAAGCTCTGGCAAGATGATCAATCACATCTGGGGTCACAGGCTGTGGAAGACCTCATCTCAACAGTGATCACGAGGCATCTATTTGTGCAATAGAATTTCAGAGCCCCAAGGAATTATACAATTATCTAATTCATCTTGTTCACTGTACAAGTGAAGAAGTGATCCCCAGATAAATTGACTGGCTGGCTTAGGTTACCTGGCCATTACACATTTTGTGGCAGTCTGAGGTTCTTCTGATCTCCCTGTGCTCTTCCCAGCTATGCTTTCCCAGTCTACCTATAAGATCAGGAAGGATTCCAATCATCATGGCTCATTTTTCTGCTTTTTGATAGGAAAAAGTGATTTCTGAATCATCTTCCTGAAAAAAAGCATGCCATAGGTTTGTGTCTCAAACTTGTAAAACATTAGGGCAGCTGGGGGTGGTGGCTCACGCCTGTAATCCCAGCACTTTGGGTGGCCAAGGTGGGTGGATTCCCTGAGGTCAGGAGTTCGAGAACAGCCTGGCTAACTTGGTGAAACCCTGTTTCTACTAAAAATACAAAAATTAGCCAAGCGTGGTGGCACACGCTTGTAGTCTCAGCTACTCAGGAGGTTGAGGCAGGAGAATCGCTTGAATCCGGGAGGCGGAGGTTGCAGTGAGCCGAGATCATGCCACTCCACTCCAGCCTGGACAACAAAGCCGGACTCCATCTCAGAAAAAACAACAAACAACAACAAAAATGGAAAAACAAAAAATAAAACAAAACAAAAATAAACATTAGGCGATCTGAGGCACTCAGCTACTTTAGTTACTTTCACAGCCTGGTTGGAGCATACTAGTTTTTAAACCTCAGCTTTGAGTTGTCCTTTACATATACCTGCTTGGCAGCCCAGGCACTCAGCTTAAAGTCTGAGCTTCAGATAATCCAGACTGAAATCCCTTACCCCAACCCAATACACACATATTTTCACTCATTGTGGCTTAAGCTTGCCTGTCCTACACTTACAGTGACCTGAGTGTTGTACTTACCACAAGGCTGAAAGGGAACCATCCCAGCAATGAGATAGTTCATGAAATTCAGCCTTCACACAGACAGCCTCTCAGATCTCTACTGTCAGATCTTTCCCATGCAGTGATCCTGCAAACCATTGTTCAGTGCCAGCAGGGGAAGAACAAACTGATTCTCATTTCCCCAAATTAAGCAAGGCTGGAATTTTGTGGTTGTTACATTTATTACTGTCTGGCATATTCCAAGAAGTTGGGATGCTGATCCTCTATGTCATTTGTGTATTAGCATGTACACCCAGTCCTCTATGTTGCTTGGAAGTCCTTATATTAGCATAATTTCAAGGAATGTTAGAAAATGGTTAGAAACTTAAGTTGCAAGGTGTTTTGAAATGTGAGCCTGGATTATCTGCCTGTTTTTGATAGAGTCACACCTGTTCTCTCAACCCTTCATCACTCATGTCTAGGGCAGCAAATACATTTCATTTGTTCAGTAGTGTCTGCCTAAATTCTATCTTGGAAAGGATTCTGGTATCCTATATTGGATGCACAGGAAGGAGTGACATTAGAAATTATTGCCAGGAAATATGAGCTCTTACCAGGAAATATGCATGTACCTGCATATTTTCCACCTCAGTGCTACGAACAAAGTAGGTGCTTATGAATACTGAGTGAATATAGCTCAAATTCAACTAATATTTCAGTATCCACTATGGAAAAAATAATGTGTAGACAATTTCCCATGTGTCCTTTCATTTAGCCATCACAACAACACTGAGAGGCAAATAGTACTAGATTCATTGCTAAGACAAGGAAAAGAAGACTCAGAGACACTGGAAAATCTTTCCAATCCCAGAGAGAAATTAAATTTAAGTATGGACACTGGAGACCAAACTTTAGACTGGGTTCAAATAGTAGTTCTATCACCTTCAGTTGTGTGGCATCAGATGTGTTATTTAACTTCTTGAGTTCTGTTATTTCATTAAAAATATAGGATTGCTAATGGTGCCTAACTCACAGGGAGAAGATAAAATAGAACAGGGTCCAGATCATGATTTCTAAGTATCTTCCCCCAGTAAAAGTCATCAGACTTCCTTGGAGAAATGGCTAATTGCAAAGAAAAGTATAAGATGAACTTATAAAAGAAAATAAGGAATAGCACAATAAATAACAGGGGCATGTGAAAAAAAAGTCAAGAGTCAAATGGAACGGTCTCCCGATGGGCAAACCTTAAAACAGTTTGATCAACAACATAAATAACAACAGTAATGGATTATAACCCATAGAATAAAGTAAGAATCCATGAGACCATAATGTTATAAATAAGTAAATATATAAATAGGAGAGCATGGTAAACTCTTTCTCACAGCAGTATTTGGAGAAATAAATGTATAAGAAGTGATGAGAATAGAAAATCACCATTTGGCAAACACCACAGTAATAACTGTTGTAAGTAAGTACCAACAGGTGCTAAACTTAGTGAAGGAGATTATCATGTGGAACAAGATACTTACACAGTCTCAAAATACCTCCCCACAAGATACTTATTAAATACAAAAGAAAACAAGAACTCTTTTCAGAAACCTGACAGATTTCCCCTTAACCAAGTGATCAAAGCTGGTATCACCACAACTGGGACAAACTGATATCACATACCTCCTGATACAATGTACTGAGAAGGATGCAGCAGGCTATTCTGGCCAAATATGCATCATCTAAATTTACTCATGAAGAAGCATCTAAAGATTCTAAATTGAGGGATATTGCATAAAATAATTGGCTAGTACTCTTCAAAAATGTCATTCTTCTGGAATACCCAAAGCAGTCTTGAGCAAAAAGAACAAAGCTGGAGGCATTACACTGCCTGATTTGAAAATGTACTATAAAGCTATAGTAACCAGAGTAACATGGTACTGGCACAAAAACAGATACATAGACCAATGGAAAAAAAATAGAAAACCCAGAAATAAACCCAGGCATTTATAGCCAACTCACTTTTGACAGAGGCATCAAGAACATACACTGGGGAAAGGACAGTCTCTTCAATGATTGGTGTGGGAAAAACTGGACACCCATATGCAGAAGAATAAAATTAGACCCCTATCTCTTAGCCTATACAAAAATAAAATAAAAACGGATTAAAAACTTAATATAAGAACTGAAACTATGAAACTACTAGGGGAAAACAATGAGGAAATACTTCAGGATATCAATCTTAGCAAATATTTTTTGAGTAAGACCTCAAAAGCACAGCCAACAACACTGAGAGACAAATAGTATTAGATTCATTTCTAAGATAAGGATAAGAAGACTCAGAGACAACTAGGATTACATCACACTAAAAAGTTTTGCATAGCAAAAAACAAAAACAATAAACAAATGAATGCATAACCTACAAAATAGGAGAAAATATGTGCAAATTATACATGTGCCAAGGGATTAACAACCAAAATACATAAGGAACTCAATAGCAAAAATAATATTAATAACAATCTGATTTTTTTAATGGGCAAAAGATCTGAATAGACATTTCTCAAAAGAAGACATACAAACGGCCAATAGGTATATGAAAGAAAAAGTTCAACATTGCTAATCATCAAGGAACTGCAAATCAAAACTACAATGAATTATTAACTCACCTCAGTTAAAATGGCTATTATCAAAAAGACACAAAATAACAGATGCTGGTAAAGATGCAGAGAAAGGGGAACATTCATATACTTATGGTGGGAATTAGAATTAGCACAGCCACTATAAAAAAGTTATAAAAAATAGAACTACCATATGATCCAGAAATCCCACTGCTGGGTATATGTCCAAAAGAAAGGAAATAAACATATTGCAGAGGTATCTGTACTCCTGTATTTGTTGCAACACTATTCACCATAGCCTAGATATGGAATCAAGCTAAATGTCCACCAACAGATAAATGGATAATGTGTTATATATGCACGATGGAATATTCAGCCATAAAAAGAATGAAATCCTGTCATTCTGCAGCAACATGGATGGAACTGGAGGATATTATGTTAAATAAGTCAGGCACAAAAAGACAAATATTGTATGTTATAATTCATATGTGGGAACTAAAAAATACTTATGCCATGAAGCTAAAAAGTAGACTAGTGGTTAACAGAGGTTGAGAAAAGTAGAGGGGAGAGAGGGATGAAGAAAAGTTGGTTGATAGCTACAAAAATACAGTGAGAAAGAATAACTTCTAGTGTTTGATAGCAAATAGCTGCAAATACCAGTCAAATTTTGGTTAAAAAATGTATGAAAAGAAAATAAGGGGAGATCCACCATCTTGTCTCCCCAGCCTCCTGGGATACAGATATGGCTTCTGTTCTTTCAGGAATTAGGAACCTGGTGAAGTGTTCAGCTATGAATGCAGCTGGTGAATACTGAATATGCAAAGGTAATATTTAGGACCTGAATGTCTAAGTATAGACTGAAGACATGAAGGCTAACTTATAAAGGGAAAAAAGGACATTATATTAAATTGGCCAAGAGTGCTACAATAAAGCTTCATTTTAAAAATAATCACCAGGGGTTCTGGAAAAGATGTCCAACTGGACACAGTCAGGAAGCACTGCTGTCACCAAGAAAGACCAAAAATTGGGTAAACTGACATATTTTGAACAGATTTTCAAAGAGAAAATACCAAGAGTCAAAAGAGAGGTGAGGCAGACACCAAGGCTGAAGAGGGAGGAAGCTGGGAACTCTGCATAGATTTGTCAAATGTCAGGGACAGTTCCTGGCCCCAAATAGCTCCTAGAGAAGGGGCAAAAATCCAGCTATAAGTACAGATCCTGTACAGGGCATTGGCACCCTGAAAGCACCCAGAAACAAAGCCAATTTATTATACTCAACTTATGCTACAGTTAAAGAAACACCAGCCCTCTCAAATGAGAAAGAATCCGTGCAAGAAACCTGACAATTCAAAAAGTCAGAGTGTTCCCTTCCCTCCAAATGAGCACCCTAGCTCATAAGCAATGGTATCCAATCAGTTTGAAATGACTAAAATGACACACATAGAATTCATTGTGGATGGCAAGGAAGCTCATTGAGATCAAGAAGAACATTCAAACCCAACCCAGAAATTCACGGAATCCAGTAAAATGATCCAAGAGCTAAAAGACAAAATAGTCATTTCAAAAAAGAACCAAACTGAACTTCTGGAATTGAAAAATTCACTATGAGAGTTTCATAATACAATTAGAAGCATTAACGGCAGAATAGACCAAGCCATAGAAAGAATCTCAGAGTTTGAAGACCAGTTATTTGAGTAAACTCAGACAGATAAAATTTTTTTAAAAAAGAATTTTTAAAAAATGAACAAAACATCTGAGAAATATGTTATATAAAGAAACCAAACCTACAAGTCACTGACATTATTATTAATCCATGAACATTTCTCCAATCTTGCTAGACAGGCTGGCATGCAAATTCAAGAAATACCAAGAACCCCTGCAAAATACTATACACGATGACAATCCCCAAGGAACATAGTTATCAGAATCATCAAGGTAAATGCAAAAGAGAACATCTTAAAGGCAGCTAGAGAGAAGGATCCATTCATTTACAAAGGGAATCCCATTAAGCTAGCAGTGGACTTCTCAGCAGAATTCTTACAAGGCAGAAGACATAGGGAGCCTGTTTCCAGTATCCTTAAAAAAAAAAAAAAGAAATTTCATATCAACAGTTTCATATTCTGCCAAACTAAGCTTCATAAGCAAAAGAGAAATACAATCCTTCTCAGACAAGCAAATACTGAGGGAATTTATTACCACTAGACCAACCTTACAAGAGGTCCTTAACTGAGTGCTATACATGGAAACAAAAGAACGATACCTGCTACCACAAAAACACACTTAAGCACATAGCCTACAGACACTATAAAGCAACTACACAATCAATTCTACAAAACAACCAGCTAACAATATGATGACAGGGTCAAAATCTCACATATCAATAATAACCCTGAATGTAAACAGTCTAAACACCCCACTTAAAAGGCATAGAGTAGCCAATTGGACAAAAAGGCAAGATCAAACTCTCTGTCATCATTTAGAGATCCATCTCACATGTAATGACATCCACAGGCTAAAAGTAGCAGGACCTACCATACAAACAGGACGGAAAAAAGAGCACTAGTTACTATTCTTATATCAGATAAAACGAACTTTAAAACATCAACAAACAAAAAGCAGAAAGAAGGACATTACATAATGATAAAGGTTTTGATTCAACAAGAAGATTTAACTATCATAAACATATATGTACCCAACATTGGAGCATCCAGATTCATAAAACAACTACAAGAAGACCCACACAATAATAATGGAAAACTTCAACACTCCACTGACAGACTTTACTGACATATCATTGAGGCAGAAAATGAACAAAAAAATTATGGATTTAAACACAACACTCAGCCAATTGGACCTAATAGACATTTACAGAATACTATACCCAACTGCAACAGAATATATATTCTTCTCATCTGCACATGGAACATATTCTAATATCAACCACATGCTCAGTCATAAAGGAAGTCTCAATAAATTCAAAAAAGTTGATATCATACTGTGCACACTCTTGGACCACACCATAATGAAAATGGAAATCAATACCAAGAAGATCTCTCAAAACTACACAAATACAGAGAAATTAAACAACTTGCTCCTGAGTAACTCTTGCATAAACAAAACAATTAAGGCAGAAATAAAAAAAAATTCTTTGAAATTAATGAAAATATAGGCACAACTTACCAAAATCTTTGGGATGCAGATAAAACAGTGTTAAAAGGAGATAATTTATAGTGCTAAACACCTTCATCAAGAAGTTAGAAAGACCTCAAGTTAACAATCTAACACCATACTTAGAGGAACTTAAAAAAAAAAAAAGAACAAACCAACCCCAAAGCTAACAGAGAAATAAATAATTAAAATTAGAGAACAACTAAATGAAATTGAAATGCAAAAATCCATGCAAAAGATCAATGAAACCAAGACCTAGTTCTTCAAAAGAATAAACAAAATTCATAGACCTCTAGCTAGATTGATAATGAAAAAAAAACAGAAGATCTAAATAAGCAAAATCAGAAGTGACAAAGATGACATTACAATTGATACCACAGAAATACAAAAGATCCTCAGAGACTATTATGAACAACTTGATGCACAGAAATTAGAAAATCTACAGGAAATGGATAAATTCGTGGAAACATACAATCTCCCAAGATTGATCCAGGAAGAAAGTGAAAACCTGAACGGAACAATAACACATTCAAAATTGAATCAACAATTAAAAAAAAAAATACCAACCAAAGAAAGCCCCAGACCAGATAGATTCGCAGCCAAATTTTACCAGACATGCAAAGAAAAATGGGTACCAATCCTACTGAAACTATTCTAAAAAATCAGGGATGAGGGTCTCCTCCCTTACTCATTCTATAATGCCAGCACCAGTCCATAGGCTCCAGAATAAAGTCTACTTGATCTTGGTGAATCAACATCAAAAAGTTAATTTGCCAAGATCAAATAGGCTTTATTCCTGTGATGCGAGGTTGGTTCAATACACACAAATCAATAAATGTGATCCATCACATAAACGGAATTAAAACCAAAAGCCACAGGATCATCTCAATAGATGCAGAAAAAGCTTTAGATAAAATCCAACATCCCTTCATGATAAAAAACACTCAACAGACTATGTGTTAAAAGAACATACTTCAAAATAATAAGAGTCATCTATGACAAACCCATAGCCAATGTCATACTGAAGAGACAAAAGCTGAAAGCATTCCCTGGGAGAACTGTAACAAGACAAATATGTCCACTCTCCCCACTCCTATTCAAAATAGTATTGGAAACCCTAGCCAGAGCAATCAGTCAAGAGAAAGAAATAAAAGGCATCCAAATAGGCAAAGAAGAAATCAAACTATCTTCTCTGACAAAATGATTCTATACCTAGAAAACCCTAAAGACTCTGCCAAAAGGCTCCCAAAATTCATAAACCACTTTAGCAAAAAAAAAAAAAAAAAAAAAAAAAAAAAGGAAAAATTGTAGTAAAGTTTCAGGATGCAAAAATCAATGTACAAAAATCAGCAGCATTTCTACAAACCAACAATGTCCAGGCTGAGAGTGAAATCAAGAAAACAATCCCACTTACAATCACTACAAAGAAATTAAAATACTCAGGAACACAGCTAACCAAGAGGGTGAAAGATCTCCACAAGGAGAACTCCAAAACACTGTTGAAAGAAATCAGAGACAACATGAATAAATGGAAAAACATTCCCTGCTCATGGATTAGAAGAAGCAATATAAAAATGGCCATACTGCCCAAAGAAATTTATAGATTCAAGGCTACTTCTATTAAAATGCCAATGTCATTCTTCACAGAATTAGAAGAAACTATTTTAAAATCCATACGAAACAAAAAAAGAGCTCAAATAGCCAAAACAATCCTAAGCAAAAAGAACAAAACTGGAGGCACCACACTACCAGACCTTAAACTATACTGTAAAGCCACAGTACCCAAAACAGCTTGCTACTGGTACGAAAACATACACATAGACAAATGGAAAAGAAAAGAAAACACAGAAATAAAGTGGCACAACTACAACCATCTGATTTTTGACATGGCTGACAAAAATAGGCAATGGGAAAAGGACTCCCTTTTCAATAAATGATGCTGGGATAACTGGCTAGCCATATGCAGAAGATTGAAGCTGGACCACTACCCTTCACCACATGTAAAAAAATTAACTCAAAATGGATTAAAGCTATAAAAGTAAGACCTCACACTATAAAAATCCTGGAAGACAACATAGGAAATACTCTTCATGACAGAGGCCTTGGCAAAGAATTTTGGGCTAAATCCCCAAAAGCAATTGCAACTGAAACAAAAATAGAAAAGTGAGCCCTAATTAAACTAAAGAACTTCTGTAAAACAAAAGAAACTATCAATAGAGCAAACAAACTACCTAAAGAATGGGAGCAGATATTCACAAACTATGCATCCAACAAAGACCTAATATCCAGAATCTACAGGGAACTTAAAAAAATCAACAAGCAATAAACAAATAATCCCATCTAAAAATGGGAAAAGGACATGAACAGACATGTCTCAAAAGAAAACATACAACAAACATGAAAAAATCCTCATCATCACTAATCATTAGAGAAATTCAAATGAAAACCACAATGGAAAACCATCTCACACCAGTCAGAATTGCTATATTAAAAAGTCAAAAAATGACATATGGCTGGTGAGGCTATGGAGAAAAGCAAATGCTTACACACTGTCAAAATGAAAATTAGTCCAGCCACTGTGGAAGGCAGTCTGTAAATTTCTCAAAGAACATAAAACGGAGCTACCATTCAACAAGTAACCCCATTACTGGGTATATACTCAGAAGAAAATAAATTATTCTACCAAAAAGACACATGTACTTGAATGTTCATTGCTGCACCATTCACAATACCAAAGACATGGAATCAACCCAGGTGCCCATCAGTGGTAGACTGAATAAGGAAACTGTGGTATATGTTCACCTTAGAATGCTGCACAGCTATACAAATAATGAAATGTCATTTGCAGCAACATGGATACAGCGGCAGGCTATTATCCTAAACAAAATAATGCAGGACCAGAAAACCAAATACCACATGCTTTCACTTATAAGTGGGAGCTAAGAACTAAATACACATAGACATACAAATGAAAACAATGATCAACACTGGGGACTACTAGAGAGGAGAAGGAGAAAGGGGGTGTGGGCTGAAAAACTACCTATTGGGTACCGTGCTCACTACCTACATGATGGGATCATCCATATCCCAAACCTCAGCATCATGCAATAGACCCATGTAACAAACCTGCACATGTACCCCTCTGAATCTAAAATAAATGTTGAAGTTACTTTTATTTAAAAAAAAAAAGGCAGAAAATAAGCATAGTGTGTAAAACATACCTTTTCCCCGATTTCTTTTATAATTAAAAAATTATATTTTGCATACAAAGAGACAATTCACCAAAGAAAATGCACAAATTGATAACTGTTTTTAAAAGTTAACATCACTAATAAGGAAATGCAAATTAAAGGCACAGTGGAATTTAATTTTCAAACATTGGAAAAAGATGAATTTCCCCAGTGCTGAGGATGGTGTGGTGAAACAGGCTTTCACAGAGTCCTAAGGGAATTTATATTGATATCATCATTTTGGAAGTCATTTTAGCAATACAAATTAGTAACCTTAAAACAGTTCATACACATTGACTAATTTCATTTTGTTTCACCAGAGAAAACCTAAATGTTTAATATCACAGATATGCTTGAGGGCAGTATGTATTAACCACAAGATGGACCATTACGAAACTATTATGTTTTTTAAGAGTTCTTAATGCATGGAAAATGGTTATGATATAATGCTAGTTTAAAAGAGAATGTAAATTATATTTTCAATAATATGAATAGAAGGACAGAAATAGATCAAATTGTCAATAGTGACCATCTAATGGTAATGAAATAAGGGTGATTTCTATTCATTCTGTCTTACATGTTTTATATATTCTTCTGCAGTAAGCGTGCTTAGCTTTTAAAATATAAAACTAAGGCCAGGCCCAGTGGCTCATACCTGTAATTCCAGCATTTTGGGAGGCTGGGACAGAAAGATTGCTTAAAGCCAGGAGTTTGAGATCAGCCTTGGCAACAAAACAAAATCCTGTCTCTACACAAAAAAAAATCTGAAATATTAGCCAGGTACAGTATCACATGCCTGTAGTCCTAGCTACTCAGAAGGCTGAGGCAGGAGGATCACTTGAACCAAGGAGTTTGGGGCTGTAGTAAGCTACAATCATGCCAGTGCCCTTCAGTCTAGGTTACAGAGTGAGACCCTATTTCTAAAAAATATATAACATAAAAATAATATATATTTAAAGTTAAAAATTAAAGTCTCAAAGTTAAAAAATGATGAAATGTTCCAGATTTAAAAAGACTAAGGAGACATGATGATTAAATGCAATATGTGATCCTGGGTTGGATCCTGTGCTAGAAAAAGAACGTTAGTACAACAGAGGGAGAAATTTGAATAAGGTCTTTAGATGAGATTATAGTATTGTATCAATGTTTGATCTTGTACTGTGATTATATAAGCTGTTAATAATTGGGAAATCTGAGAGAAGGGTGTATAAGAAATAATTTTACTAATTTTTCAACAGTGTGAAATTAATTCAAAATGAAAGGTTAAAAATGAAAGTATAGTGCCTGAATTCTAGTCAAAATATTTATCAGCTGATGGTAATTGACAAAATGTGGCATGTCCGTACCTAGACAATAGAATATTATTCATCTCTAAAAAGAACTGAAGTACTGACATGGGCTATAATATGATGAACCTTGAAAACATGCTACGTGAAAGACACCAGGCACAAAAGATCACACCGTATGATTGCATTTATATGAAATGTCCAGAATGGGCAAATACATATATAGAGAAAGTAGATTAGTACTTGACAGGGGTTGGGGGCTCAAGAGGAATGGAGAGTGACTGCTCATGATATAGGGTGGCTTATGGGGGTGATAAAAATGTTCTAAGATTAGATAGTGGTGACAGTTGCACAACTCTGTAAATATATTAAAAACTTCTGAACCGTTATACTTCAAGCGAATGAATTTTATTGAATGTGTATTATACCTCAGTAAAGTTGTTTTTCTTTTTAACAGTGCCTGGTACATAGCAAATTCTCTAAAAATGCGGCCAATGATGATGATGATCATGCTCATTACTACTACTACTACTATTGTTTTATTTTTCTTCTCATTAGCCTTTCCAGCATTAACTTGTAAGGCTTATAAATAGACTATGGGAGAAAGAGTGACCTATTTGTTAGCTGTCTTCTTCTGTCCACTGTGGAACCAAAGAGTCTCCCTCACCCTTAACTAGGGAAAGACCAAGAGTCAAAAGAAGATCCATTTCAGTTGCAAGCACTGATGAAGATGCTAGAAAACAAAGGCAAATTGTGACCCCAAAAAGAGATATGAATCTGTCTAACTTTTATAGATTGGTTTTGATTTATCTTTCTACTTACTAAACAACCAATTAAGATTTATTTTTGCACTGTTCAAAGGGTTTCACCCCTGCCATGCATCCTTGTTCGGCCCTTAATTCATCAAGGAAGAAATGCTCCAGGTGTATTGGAAAGGCAATGGATTGACCCAGCTGACAAAACCTGAGAGTTTTCATAGGAAAAGCCTTGAGGAAAACTCTAAAGTTCTTTGCGTGCCAGGCAGGAAGAGCTCATCATGCATACAGGTGGTACCTTTTGCAGGTCCATATTCTATCTCTTGTTGCCTGCAGATCATCCTATACCTCCAGGTTTGGCTTTGAACTAAAAGTAGAAATGCTGAAGCCGAGTGAACATTACCTTCTCCCAGATCTCAACACAGCCTCAGAGAACCAGGGTTGCCATTAATCTAAGGAACCTCCTAACACAGTATTTGGCTTGGATTTATGAGAGGCCTTTGAGGCTTGCTAATGCTGGTAATGAACCCAAGTCCTTGATTATTGTGAATGAAGCATAGCCAAAGAAAACAATGCTGAACGCTTAGCACAGGTGGAGTTAGCCCTGCAGTATCACAATCAAAACTTACAACAACTGTTCCAATTTGCAAGACCATTAAGTAGCTTCCATGAAATTAATCAATGTCCATAAAGGTCTCTTCAACAGGAAGCTCTGATAGTTTGGAAGAGGATGGGGCAGGGAGAAGACCAAATGAAATTGCATGGTGCTGCATTCTTAACTAATTTGTTCTGAATATCCTCCAGTCATACATGTGAGATATGACATCTGAGGGCAAAGGGTTACAGTTCAGAGATAAAACAAGTTGAAGGTATTTAAAGTACTTGCCAAGGAAAAGTGCTCATCTGATAAAAATTTAGACAGGAAGGATGCCAAAGACCAGGAAAGACACAACTGAGAGATATGATGAGGTGACTGCTGCTCCAGCTGTCAGATTTGTCAATGGTGTGGAGATGCCAGATTTTAACTCAAATGCAATGTCAGCCCAAAAGCTGACCCTATTTACATGCATGGTTTTTATTAAGAAGGCACTAGGACTTAGTCTCAGCTACAAATATCCTACAAATAGTAATTTCAAGATATAAACTTGTTGGTTGGTTGGTTTCCTCTTCAAAGAGAGAACTGAAGTAGGGGGAAGAGAATACAATTTCACACTTTCACCATCTCTCTACTGAATAGAGTCAGCGGGGTATACTTGAGTTGAAGTGGTGGGCATGGCGGCAGACATTATCTGAAGAAGAGGGGGTGTTGAATTGTCTTGAGAAGGGCAAATGTTTTAATATTAGTCTTTAAGGGTCCTACAAGAAAACAAGGGTGCAAAGAGTGGTACTTCCTCTCCTCCATAATTTTGGAATGTCAAACCAGATCATGATTCTGTGTTATCAAAACACTAGTCATATAGGCCTGGGCACACATAAACTACACAAATGCAGACAACATTGGGTTTCTTCTACTTGCCTAAAATATATAAGAGAAATGTATAAAAAGAAAGTTTGAAATATTTTTTAAAAGAGGGGGAAAAAAAAAGATGAGGGTCATGGAAGCACATCCCCCAGTGAAGAGATAACAAGGAAGTAGGTGAAGGGAAAACAGATATTTGAAAGCTAATACAATTCTCATTATTAAATACCTTTTAACTTTCCTTCGAATCATCATTTTCCCTATTATAATCCACAAAACTGACCATAATTAATCTGTTCATTGCCTTGGCAGACAAGAAACCTACAGAACACCCTACCACCAATGCACAGCTAAAGAATAGAGGGAATCTTTCCTCAGACCATTAAAAAGTCACCATTACCATATCAATGCCACTCTCTCCTTGTCATGCCTGCCAATCCAGTGCTCTTTCACTTTTAAGCAGAGTATAGCCAGGCCTTTTGAAATGCTGACTTATTAGTCACACATGCAGATTCTCTTTGGCATGACAAACACTCCAACACCTATGGGATTGCGAAGGCAATGTCCCCAAAGGAAGCATCAGCCAGGTAAGTCAGGAAATTCTTATGAGTTCTTTACAAGGATAACTTGGCCTATGTCTCTTTTGCTTACAGATAGTAGAGTTTGAAATGTAATAATCAAGACCCAATAAGCTTCAAAAACACATTGAGTAAACATAGAATTTTATGATACTTTCAATTCCAACCAGATAAACTAACAGGAATCACTTTCATACCCCTCTTCCACCCACCTGAAACAACTAAAATACTGAACAAAATATACGAAAGACATTGGATATAGAGCAACATAGGACAGCGTGTCCTAATAGAGGGAAAACAAGTGAGATATTTTCAAGCATTGCTTCAGTTTGCTGCCTGGAGAGAATTTCTAGGTGACAACACAGAACAGAGGGACCCAGGTGGAGCTCACAGTCTCTCTCAATTGAGGAGATGGAGCTGGGAGGGTAAGATGACTAGATCTCAATAGGCAGATTACTGGAGCAGATAGAGCTGTATCAAAAAAGCTCTGGAAAGTTGCAGAGAGTTCCCTGCAAGTCTTCAGCTGAATACTAGTCAGGGGATATGTGGGAGGCAACTACATGAGTTTTTAGAAAAGAGCTAGAAGAAAACTACCTGAAAGGACCAGAGGAAACGATCTTCAGACATTACACAGAGCTGGGATAGTTCATGTTCCCACCAACTAGAGTGGAAAATCTAGTAAACTATGGTGCACTGGGTACAAGACCCAGAAAGGTATTGGCTCTATATAGTGGGGGCAAAATTAGCTGTAGATTAAGGCTGTTTTTATCCCAACTAACAAGTCTTGAAAGGCAATATGTTAAAAAGTAAATAAGTAAAATAAAATGCAGGTAAACTGGAAAAGAAAAAAAAAAGTCTCTGTTACCAGACAGCATAATTGTCTACATAAAACACTGCAAGGAGTCTATAAAAGAACTCCTAGAATTAATAAGCAAATTCAATAAGGTGTCAGGACACAAGATTAATACAAACAAATCAATTGCATTTTCTATATACTGAAAATGGACAGGTGGAATCTGAAATAACTAGTGTAATACCATTTACAATTATCCAAATACATGAAATACTTAGGTATAAATCTAATAAAGTATATATACAATTTGTATAAAAAATTACAAAATTCTGAAATTTTATAATTTCAGGTGAAAGTAATTTTAAAAGACCTAAATACAAAAAGAGATATACCATGTTCATGAATTGGAAGACTCAATATACTGTGGAATTGTTGTATAAAAATATTTTTTCCTATAAGATCTATAGGTTTAATGCAGTGCCTAGCAAATTGTCAATAAGACTCTTTATAGACATAAAGAAACATATTCTTGAATTTATATGGGAAAGAAAAGGAAGAATAAAGTGGGAGAAATCTCTCTCCTCAATGTCATGGTTTATTATATACGTCTAATAATCAAGATAGTATAGTATTGGTGGCAAGATAGATACATTAATCAATGAAACAGTATACAGAACCCGAAAAAGTTCTACACAAATATGATCAGTTATTTTTTAATAAAGGAACAAACAATTCAATGGAAGAGAAAGATAATTTACAATAAATTATGCTGGGGCAACTGGACATTCATCAGAAAAACAAAACAAAATATAAGAAATGAAGAGAACCTCCATCGAAATCTCACAATTTGTACAATTTTATCACAATAGATTATGCACTTAAATGTAAAGTATAAAACACTAAAACTTCCAGAATATAAAATCCCCATGATCCAGGACTAGGAAAAGAGTTCTTAGAGTTGATAGCAAAAAATACAATTCATCAGAGGAAAATGTGACATACTAGAGCTCAGGAAAATTTTTTTAAAAATTTGCTATATGAAAGACATTGTGACATTGTTAAGAAAGGTACAAAGACAAAGAATATTTTCTGGCCAAAATAATGTTAGAAGTCAGTGACAGAAAAGTAACTGCAAAACCCCAAAATATTTAGAAACAAAATATTAAATAGAGATATGAGTCCAAAATACTTAGAGAATATTTTAAACAAATTGCAAATTAAAATACAACATACCAAAATTGTGGGATGCAACAAAAATTACTCAGAGCAAAATTTTTACCATTAGAGGTCATATTAGAAAAAAAGAAAGATCTCAAATCAATGACTTCCAATTCCACATTTATAAACTTGTAAAAGAAGAAATTAAACACTAAGTAAGCAGTAGAGAAATAATAATAAAGAACAAAAATCCACAATAGTGAGAACAACAAAGAAGAAAGATCTATGAAACCAAAGTTGGCCTTGAGAAAGACTACAAACACCATGTAACTTCAGCCAGACTCAGTCAGGAAAAATAAGAAAATAGATAAATTATCAATATCAGGAATGAATGAGGTGACATCACGCTATGGAAATTTAAGAGATAATAAGGGGATATTGTAAACAATTTCATGTCAATAATTTTAACAACTAAGAAAAAATTGAAAAAAATTTTTAAATTACAAAACATCAACATTCATTTAAAAAAAAAAAAAAGCTGTGTAGCCTGAGTAGTATCGTGTATTCTAAAAAGTAAATTTTTAGTTAAAAACTCTACCTATGATCAGAAAGATGACAAGGATGGCCACTTTCCCACTTCTGTTTGACATATAACTGGAGGTTTAAACCAGTGCAATAAGGAAAGAAACAGAAACAAGTGCAATAACAGTCCAAATACATTGGAAAGAGAGAAACAAAACTGCTATTATTTGCAAAAGACATGATCAGCTAAAAGAAAATCACACCAAATGTACAAAAGAATCTTCTGGGACTATAAAATGAGTTTATTTAAGTAACATAATCCAAGACCAACACATAAAAATCAATTAAATGTACATATAAAAGCAATAAACTATCAGAAATCAAAGAATAGCACAGAAATATGAAATTAAGGGATCAATTTATAAACTGAAAGCTATAAGATGTTGCTGAGAGAAATACATCTAAAAACAAGAGAAATATAATCTGTGCATGGATTGAAATAATATTTTAATATTACTCAAATTTTTCTATAGATTTAAGACAATCCCAATCAAAATTCTAGCAGGATTTTTTTTAGACATTGGCAAACTGATTCTAAAATTGCCATAGAAATGCAAGGGACATAAAATAGCTAAAACAACTTCAAAAACGGTGAACAACTTGGAGAACTTACCCTGATTTATTTAAGACTAAATATAAAGCTATATAAATGAAGACTATGTGGTATTGGCATTAAGATAGAAATATAGGTTAATGAAAGAAAACAGAACGTCTAGAAGTATACTCACATGTATACGTACATAATTGAATACCATTTTACAAAGATGCCAAGGCAATTCAATAAGGAAAGGATAATCTTTTTAAAAATGGGATCATCCCTGATTCCAGGCCTTGGCTCTTTGATGGCATTTCTGGACCTACCCTGAGCCAGAGTGGGAACCCATTGCCCTGAAGAATGGGTCCCAGGCCTGGCAGCATTCACAAGCTGACCAAAGAGCCCTTGAGCCTTAAGTGAACATTGGTGGTAAACTGGCAGTACTCCTCACGGGCCTGTGGTAATGGTGACAATAGGGAGAGGCTCATCTGCCCGTGGAAAGGGAAGGGAAGAGTGGAAACAACTCTGTTTCATGGTTTGAGTGCCAGCTTAGGTGCAATAAATAAAGCATCAGATAGATTTCTAAGGTTTTTCACTCCAATCTCTGACTCCCAAATGGCATCTCTGGACCCACCTGTGTCCTAGAGGAACACGAGTCTGGCTGGATTTATACCTGCTGATTGTAGAGCCCTGGGGCCTTGAACAAACACATGTGGTAACCAGGTAGTGGTTACAGTGGACCTTGGGTGAGACTCAGTGCTGTGCTGGCTTCAGGTCTGATATGGTTTGGCTCTGTGTCCCCATCCAAATCTTACCTTGAATTGTAATAATCCCCACATGTCAAGGGCAGGACCCTTGAATCATGATTGAAGAATTGAATCATGGAGGTGGTTTCCCCCATGCTGTTTCTCATGATAGTGAATTAGTTCTCAGGAGATCTGATGGTTTTACAAAGGGCTTCCTTCTTCGTCAGCACTCATTCTCTCTCCTTCTGCCCTGTGAAGAGGTGCCTTCTGCCATGATTGTAAGTTTCCTGAGGCCTCCCCAGCCATGCAGAACTGTGAGTCAATTAAACCTCTTTCCTTTGTAAATTACCCAGTCTCAGGTATTTCTTCATAGCAGTATGAAAACAAATTAATACAAGGTCTAACCCAACAGAGTCCCAGTTTTGGTGGCAGCTCAGCACACAGAGGGAAACTCCATTTGTTTGGGAGAAAGTAAGGGAAGAGAACAAGAGTCTTTGCCTAGTAAACCAGAAAATTCTTCCAGCTCTTACTGAAGACCACCAAGGTGGTATCTCTATGAGTCTGCAAGAAGCACAGTGTTATGGGTTTGGCATGTTCCTTGATGTAGATATGGCTTAGATTACAACACCCAAATCTCATCAAACACCTGGAAAGACTATCCAAGAAGGATGGGTACCAACAAGCCTAGACTATGAAGACTGTAATAAATATCTACCACTTGAATGCCCAGACAATGACTAACACCCACAAGCATTGAGACAATCCAGGAAAATGTGACCTCACAAAGTGAACTTAAAAAACCACCAGGGACCAATTCTGGAGAAACAGAGCTATGTGACCTTTCAGACAGAATTCAAAATAGCTGTTTCGAGGAAGCTCAAAGAAATTCAAGATAACAAAGAGAAGGAATTCAGAATTTTATCAGATAAATTTAACAAAGAGATTGAAATACTTTAAAAGAATCAAGCAGAAATTCTGGAGTTGAAAAATGCAATTGACATAAGGAAGAATGCATCAGAGCCTCCTATCAGCAGAGCTGATAAGCAGAAGAAAGAATCAGTGAGATTGAAGACAGGCCATTTAGAAATATACAGTCAGAGAATATAAAAGAAAAAAGATTAAAAAAGAATAAAAAAGAATGAAGCACACCTAATAAAATCTAGAAAATAGCCTCAAAAGAGCAAATCTAAGAGTAATTGGCCTTAAAGAGGAGGTAGAGAAAGAGACAAGAGTAGAAAGTTTATTCAAAGGAATAATAACAGAGGACTTTCCTAAACTAGAGAAAGCTATCAATATTCAAGTATAAGAAGGTTATAGAACACTAAGAAGGTTTAACCCAAAGAAGACCACCTCAAGACATTTAATAATCAAACCCCCAAAGGCCAAGGATAAAGAAAGGATCCTAAAAGTAGCAAGAGAAAAAAATAACACACCATGGATCTGCAACACATCTGGCAGGAGACTTTTCAGAGGAAACCTTTACAGGTCCTCTGAAAGAATGGCATAACATTAATTTAAAGTGCCAAAGAAAAAAAACTTTTATGCTAGAATAGCTTATCTGTTGAAAATGTCCTTCACATGAAGGAGAATTGAAGACTTTCCAAAACAAACAAAAGCTGAGGGATTTCGTCAACACCAGACTGCCCTGCAAGAAATGCTAAAAGCAGTTCTTTAATCAGGAAGAAAAGGCTGTTAAAGAACAGCCAGATATCATCTTAAGGTATAAAACTCACTGGTCAAACTAAGTACACAGAAAAACACAGAATATTATAACACTGCAATTGTGGTATGTAAACTATTCTTATTCTAAGTAGGAAGACTGAAAGATGAATGAACCAAAAATAATAACTACAACAACTTTTCAAGACATAGAGATTATAATACAATATACCTAGAAACAAAAAAAATTAAAAAGCAGAAGGAAAAAGTTAATGTGCTGATTTTTTATTAGTTTTCCTTTTGTTTGTTTATGCAATTAGTGTTGTCATCAGTTTCAAATGATGAGTTATAAGATATTATTTGCAAGCCTCATAGTAATTGTAACCTCAAATAAAAAAACATACAACAGAAAAAAAACAAAGCAAGATGTTAAATCATACCACAAGAGAAAATCACCTTCACTAAAAGACAGCAAGGAAGGAAAGAAGGAAGAGATGACCACAAAACAACTAGAAAACAAATCACAAAATGCCAGAAGCAAGTCCCTATTTATCAATAATAATACATGTAAATGGACTGAATTCTCCAATCAAAAGACACAGAGTGGCTGAATGGATTAAAAAATAATAATAATCTGTTGTCTATAGGAAATACATTTCACCTATAAAGACACACATAGACTGAAAATAAAGGGATGGAAAAAGATATCCTATGTCAATGGAAACCAAAAATGAGCAGGAGTAGCTATACGTATATTAGACAAAATAGATTTCAAGACAAAGACTATAGGAAGAGACAAAGAAGGTCACTGTATAATGAAAAAGGATCAATTCAGCAAGAGGATATAACAATTTTAAATATATATGCACTGAACACTGGAGTACCCAGATATATGAAGCAAATATTAGAGCTAAAGAGAGAGAGAGAGACCCTAATACAATAATAGCTGGAGACTTTAGCACCTCACTTTCATCATTGGACAGATCTTCCAGCCAAAAAAATAACAAAGAAATATTGGACTATAGACCAAATGGATCTAATAGATATTTACAGAATATTTTATCTAACGGCTGCAGAATACACATTCTTCTCAGAACACATATTCTCAAGGACAAATATTATGTTAGGTGACAAAACAAGTCTTAAAACACTAAAAATATTGAACTAATATCAAGCATCTCCTCTGACACAATGGAATAAAACTAGAAATCCATAACAAGAAGAATTATAGAAACTGTACAAACACTGGAAATTAAACAATATGCTCCTGAATGACCAGTGGGTCAATGAATAAATTAATAAATAAATTTATTTTTATTTTCATTTTATTATGAATACCTGAGACTGGGTAATTTATAAAGGAAAGAGGTTTAACTGACTCATAGATCTGCATGGCTGAGGAGGCCTCAGGAAACTTACAATCATGGCAGAAGGCACCTCTTCACAGGGCAGCAGGAGAGAGAATGAGTGTCAAGTGAAGAGGGAAGCTATATATATAATATATAAAAAATTGGGGAACAGATAGTGTTTGTTTACATGAGTACATTCTTTAGTGATGATTTGTGAGATTTTTGTGTACCTATCATCCAAGCAGTATAATCTAAATATTTTTTGAAATGACTGATAATGTAAGCACAACATACCAAAACCTATGAGATACCATGACAGCAGTACTAACAAGGGAGCGTATAAGCTCCTATATCAGAAAAGAAGAAAAACTTCAGATGAATAACCTAAGGATGCGTCTTAAAGAAACTAGAAGGGCAAGAGCAACAAAACTCAAAATTAGGAAAAGAAAATAAATAATAAAGATCAGAGCAGAAATAAATAAGATTGAAACGCAAAAACAATACAAAAGATCAATGAGATTAAAGCTTGTTTTTTTGAAAAGGTAAACAAAATTGACAAACCTTTAGCTAGATTAAGAAAAAAAGAGAGAAGACCAAAATAAATAAAAATCAGAGATGAAAACTGAGACATTACTATTGATATTGCAGTAATGTAAAGGATAATTAGTGGCTACTATAAGCAACTATATGCCAATAAATTGGAAAATCTAAAAGTCATGGACAAATTTCTAGCCATATACCACCTACCAAAATTGAACCATGAAGAAATAAAAAATCTGAAAAGACCAATAACAAGTAACAAAATCGAAGCAGTAATAAAAAGTCTCCCAGCAAAGAAAAGCCTGGGACCTGATGGCTTTGCTGCTGAATTCTATCAAACATTTAAAGAAGAAATACCAATCCTATTCAAACTATTACAAAAAATAGAGGAAGAGGGAATACTTCCAAACTCGTGCTATGCTAATTCTGGTATCAATTCTGATACCAAAACCAGATGAAGACACATCAAAACCAGATGAAGACACATCAAAAACAGAAAACTATAGGTCAATATCCCTGATGAATATTGATGCAAAAATCCCCAACAAAATACTAGTAAACCAAATTCAACCACATATGAAAAACTTCATTCATCATGATCAAGTAGGATCTATCTCACAAATTCAAGGATGGTTCAACATACACAATATGATAATTAAAAAGACTCACCATACCAAGTGTTGGTGAGGATTTGGAGTAACTGCAACTCTTAGACACTGCTGGTAGAAATGTAGAATGGTACAGTTCCTTTAGAAAATAGTTTAGCAGTTTCTTAAAAAGTTAAATGTAAATGTACCATGTGAAAGCATGCATATGCTAATATTCATGGCTGCTTTATTTTTAATAAAGTTAAAAATTGGACTGACATAAATGCCCATCAAAATGTGAAGAAACAAACTATTGTATATCTACACAATGGAATATTTGTCAGCAATAATATTTTTAAATGAACTATTGATACACACAACATGGTTGAATCTCAAAATAATTATACTGAAAGAAGCCAGAAAAAATAGTACGTATTGTATTTTTTATATAATAGTCTAGAAAATGTGAAATAATTTATAACAAGATAAGTCATTTAGTGATTTCTCAGAGGCAGAGGCAGACAGGGAAGGAGTAAGGAATTTCAAAGGTCATTAGGGAAATATAGGGATGATAATTTTTCATATATATAATAAGTCCAATTTTATTTAATTGTATGCTGTAAACATGTGTAGTTTATTGTCTTTCAATAATAGTTCTACAAAGCTATAGAAAAGGAAAAGAAAAACAGATAATTTTTTTCTTCTAGTGTTATAAAATTTTTATTGAAGCACCATGAAGATCTCCAAAAATAAGTGAAAGTTTAGAAAACTGGTCTTGTAGTTACAGATACAGTATTTTCAAACAGCATTTTTAAAAATCTGAAGCACTTAAAGAAATGAGAACTAAATCACGCAATCTGAACACCTACTATTTCTAGGTTCTATATATAGTGTCATTTTATTATCACATACATTCTACTAGATTATTATCCTTAATTTAGAAATAAGGAAACTGATGGCTAGAGAGGTCAAATTCCCATAAATTTGGTAATATTAATTGTATAGACATTAAAAGCATAGAGTCTAGAACACAGGGTTTTAAATCCCAGCTCTTTCACTTAGTAGCTGTGTGATCTTGGGCAAGTTGCTTAACCTATCTATGTAAAATGTTTAGAACATCATTTGTGTTTGGCATATAGAAAGAGCTCAATCCAAGTTAGCTTTAGTTGTTTTTTTCCTTATTTCTCAATCCCACTAACAGATTGTAAATTCTTGGAAGGTGTGTCTTATACTGACCCTACCTTAAACAGAGTCTCAAAAACCCCATACAGACATGCCAGAATTACTCAAATCCCCATACTCAAATCCAGTCTAATTAAATCATCTAGAGTTTACTTTGGCATTCCCTTATCTTATTATGGTATCATCATTCTCACGTGCATCCAAAATACTTCCTCTGAGTCATCTTTTAACATACCCCTTCTTTACCTTCAAAGGTTAATCAGTTCCCAGGTGTCCTCCTTACCTCAATAATATCTCTTTTATTTTCCCTGTATTTTTCATTTATGTTGCCTTGGCCCAACTTTAAGTCCCTGATATCTTCTGCATACAATAATATAATCATCTACTGGTCTCTTAAACTTCAATGACTTAGGGATTCATCACCATCTAAAAGTAATGTCTTAAATATTTAGTGTGTACAGGAATACAGAATGCAAATCTAGGAATCAAGATTCAAGAGCCAAAGTTAAGGCCTAGAAATATGCACATTCAACATCCTTCATAGAGGGACTTCATGCAGCTGGATCATGAACCACACTTTCATCATCACCGTTCTTAATGTTATTACTGCCCAAGGAAAAAAACTTTCCATCTTATCTAAAGTTTAAGTAAGAGTAAATTGCCCTTAATCTACATATCTAGCAACATAATAATAACCTGTTCATCTTTAGTATCTTTATTAGTTGTCCAAGTAGAAGTAGTTAAAACTGTATCTGGGAGCTCCCCAAGACCAAAGAATATTCACTTTTCCCTTCTCTTCTTTTCCCTTCTAGACCTCTCCCAAGGCCAGGGTCATCCAGAGACCTGAGCTTCCATGGCAGCTGCGGCAGTGGCAGCAGCATAATGGCATAAAACCCAGAAACAGGACTTGTCTCCTGAGACAGTTACTAGGAAAGTAGCTTCTGTTGTCCAAAGAGTGGGGAGGTAGTATTCATTAGTATTCTCTTTTTTTAAATTCCCACTACATCTCTCCAAACAAAGTCCCAGTAAAAACCTAAAGAAGATCCCCACTGTGTGACAGTGTAGAGGAATAAAACCCTGAAAGAAACCCAAATTTTTAGCCAAAATAATCAGGAAAAGGGACTCTTCGGAGTCCTAAATTTTAGGAAAAACCTAAGAGAGAGCTAGATAACAGAGTCCTCTAATTTTGTATATGATATGGCATAAGATGCAGAATCAAACTTGACCTATGTACGTGCAGCACAGAGCCAAAAAACAAAACAAATCAAAACAAAAACCACCGCAGTGAAGGTATCCAGAATGATCCACAATATAATCCATGGCCCAAGTCCTAGATGAAGCCTTGACTAATGCATGCACTGGGCATCTTCAGAGAATATAGAAAAGGCTCTGCAAATTTAATTGACATTGGAATGACCACCTACAGAAGGCAAAACAGAACTTGCGGTATGGATCTCACTGGGTGGATTGCCTGCTTTAAAAAATATTCTACGTATCAGAGGATATTAACAAGAAACTTAGCCTCACATACATAGTATTAAAAATGTCACTTCTGGTTTCAAACAACATAGAGTAAGCATATGTCACTTTATTTCCTCTATATCTGTAACCAAAAACTCTAGAGTAAAATGCATAATGAAGCATCTATTAGAAAATTCTGAAAGGGATCACAACAGGATAACTAAATAAGGATCTCAGTACTCAAAGAAAGATTCAGTGAGCCCCCATTTGGCTTTTTCTGTTTGTATAGTTTCATTTTTGCCTTTTATATATCCTAGCCTGGGAGCTACAGCAGTCCCAAACTAAAGCTTCTAATAGACACAGTAGTAAAAAACCCCGAGAGAGAAACAGAATAAGAATTACAGTAGATGTCTCATCAGAAACTGCAAGCAAAAAGAGGTACCTCTATATTTCAGTGGAGTTATCCTTCAATAGTAAGGAAGAAATAAAGACTCCCACAAACAAATCTGAAAAATTCATTGCCAGTAAACTTATTCTATGAGAAATGTTAAAAGAATTATTGAAGGAAAAAGAAAATGACAAATGTCAGAAATCCAGATAGATATGAAGAAAGGAAGAGTGTTGGAGAAAAAATAAACAAAGGTAAAATAAAATATTTAAAAAAAAATTTTAATTGATCTAAAAGATAACTCCTTGGTTAATGTAATAATAGTAGCACTGTATTCGGTGATAACAGTATATGAATAAGTGAAATGAATGACAGCAATTTCATAGAGGATAAGTGAAATAATTATGAATACTCTGTTACGTGGTACCCACACTGTCCATAATGTGGTATAGTGCTATTTGAAGTCGAACTTAGAATAGCTGTAAATGTATATTATGAACTTTAAGTCAACCACTACAAAAATTTTTAAAGAAATATAGTTGATATGATAAAAGAGGAGAGATATAGAATCATATAAAATGCTCAATCAAAAATACGGCAGGCAGAAAAAGAGGGGAAAAAGAAACAACGAACAAGTTCAGTAAGTGGAAAAGTTACAAACATGGTAGATGTTAATCCAACTATGTTGGTAATCACTTTAAATGAGAATAGTCTAAATATACCAGTTATACAAAAGAGATTGTCAAAGCGGATAAAAAACAAGACCCAATTACATGTGGTCTATAGAAAAACTATTTTAAGTATAAATACAGAAATAGGTTGAAAATGGGATATGTAAAGATACACTAATACTAACGAAAGAAAGCTGTACTAGATATATTAATTTCAGACAAAGCTGACTTTAGTAAAGGAAAATTATCAGAGATAAAGAGGGACATTATACAATGGTAAAAGAGTGAATTCTCCGAGAAAGTATAAGAATACTTATCATGTATGCACCTGACAACAGAGCATCAAAATACATGAGGCAAAAAAGTACTAGGACTGCAAGGAGAAATAAATAAATAGAAATAAACAAATCCAATTAAGTTAGATATAATATGTCTCTATCTGCGTATGACATGATTGTCTATATAGACAACCTAATAGAATTTACAGAAAACTACATAAAACTAAAATGATTTTATCAGGATCACAGATTAAAGATCATTATACAAAAATCAGTTTTATCTGTACAACAGTAGAAATTACAAGTTGGAAATAAAAATTGTAAAAGCAATACCATTTAAATGGCTCAAAAATATTGAAGTATAAATCTAACAAAATACATACGGGATTCTATGTTGAAAACTACCAAGCACCAAAGGAGAAAATCAAAGATGACCAAATCAATAGAAAGCCATATCATGTTCATGGAATGAAAGACTCGGTATTATAAAGCTGTCATTTCTTCCCCTGAACTGCTCTATTGTTTCATTGCTACCCTAATTAAAATGTTGGGATTTTGAGAAATGTCCTTTAAGATTTCTAGAGAAAGGCAAAGAACTTCTAAATAATTTATAAAACAGTTAAGGAAAAGTTTGAGGAAAAGAAGAATGACAAGTAGAAGGAGAAGGAGGAGAAGATGGAGGAGGAGGAAGTAAAGGAGAAAAAGAGAAAGAGAAGAAGGAGAATGAGAGGAAGAAGAAAGAGGATGGGAAGAGAAAAAGTAAGAAAAGGGAGAAAGAGGAGGAAGAAGAAGGGAAACGGAATGGGGATGAGGGAAAAGAAGGAGGAAGAGCATATGACAATGAAAACAGCAAATGTACAACAGCAGCTGAAGGACTAACATGAGTAGATGTTAAGACATCAAGATCCCTACAGATGTTGTAGCTATAAAGCTGTACTAATTACTATGGCATGGTATTAGTAGAAAGAGAGGTAAATAAACAGCTGCATCATGGTTGCAAATGGAATTTTTTTCCAATAAATTGTGATGAATCAGTAGCTATCCATGTTGACAATAATTAATCTTGAACCCAGTTCACATAAAACAGTTAATTTCAGATTAACTGTAGACCTAAATATGGAAAATAAAGCAATGCTTTTTATGGTAGTCTGTAAATTTGCTTTTTTTTTTTTTTTTAATGGTTTCTTGACCCAGTCCTGAAGCCCTGGCTAGAGGACAATCAGTTTTCCTTTCTGAGCAGCTGATTAAATCCACACTTCAACTATTTCTACTATTTTGATCTCGCACACTAAGGCCACTGTGCGCCTGCCCCTATTGCCCCAGAACCAGGTAGGAAACAATTAGGGATAGCCTCTATACACTGGAGCCCTGGAAATCATTCAGATTAGTCAAACTGTGAGAAGCTTGGAAGACCTAGCTAAACACATCCTGCTTACCATAAGCTGCCCCGTGTAGTTCCAGCTTGTTGTTACCATGGTCTCAGGTGAAATTCCCTATGGGGCCCTGCCTGGCAGCCTTCTCTGATTTGGAGCTGCCAGTAACAAAGAGTTTTGCCTTTCACCCATCAGAGTGTCATTGTCTGTATACTACCATCAAATGAGTTTTTAAATGTTGTAAAACATAGCAAATATTTCTTAAATAGATAATTAAAAACACTCGTCATTAAGGGAGCAATGATAAATTGCACTACATTAAAATTAAGAACTTCTGTTCATCAAAATACACCATTAAGGGAATGAAATACAAGCTACAATGTGGGAAGGAAAAACTGCAATTCATAATCTGACACAGAACTTGAAACTAGCATATAATAAGATAATTCAATTTTAAAAAATGAACAAAGACTGAAAATCCATTTCACAATAGAGGAAATTTAAATGGTCAAGAAATGTATGAAAGAGTGTTCAACTTCATCAGCCAACAGGGAAAATGCAAATGAGAACTATGATGAGCTACCACTTCATATGGAACATTATGCCAAAAATGAGCAAGGCTCATAATACCCAGTATTGGTGAGCATGTAGAGAAACTGAAAATTCTCATATGCTGCTGAATTGGTATTGAATAATATGCTGTATCGAACAATTGCTGAATTGAATTGAATAATGTGAGCTGGCACAACCACTTTAAAAAACTATCTGGCAACATCTGCTAATGCTGAACAAATGCACATTCTATTCACAAGCAAGACCTTGTGTTTTCTCAGCAGGGATATATAAATATGTGAACTAAATGACAGGTATGAGAATGCTCATTGCAACATGACTATAGCCCCAAACTGGAAGCAAATCAAATGTCCATCATCAACAGTAGAATGACTCAATGAAGTGTGAAATATTCATCCAGCATATACTAGACAATCAGAATGAACAAAGTTCTGCTACATGCAACAACATGGATGAATTTCATAAACATAATTTTGGCCCGAAGGATCCAGACAAAAAGAATACATACAGTATGGTTCCACTTATCTTAAGTTTAAAAACAGGCCAACTATTCTATTTTATTAAATGCCAAGTAAGAAGTACATCTGATGGGCAGAGATAATGAAGACAGTGGGGTAAAAGGGGGGGTTAAGTGTGCGAATAATTTAGTTACTGGTTGCAGGTCTGTTCACTTTGTGAACATTCAATGAACTGCACACTTAAAATTTGTAAATACTTATAAATGTATGTTAATACTTCAATAAAAAGTGCCCAAAAGGCATATTTAATGACCTATAAAATAGGTGGCAAGAGAGAAGAGCTGAGGATTTATCTAAGGTACTTCAATTGCCCAAACTGGATAAGATTATCATGTTATGAACCAAGAAGGAAAACATATTAAGAGAAAAAATTGGAGAGGCAGAGACGGGTGGTGTTGACACAAGAATGATAATGATTTCTGTTTAACTGGGAGGTTCCTGAAGGAAATCTAGGTGGAAACATCTAACAGTCAGTTGAAAACATAGTTTGCAGATCAAGCAATAAATGGAGGTCATGAAATACACATTTGCGAGTCAATGAGGTATATAATGTTTGGGATCATGAAAATGAATGTATTACCCAAGGAGTATGAATGCAATAAGAAGTAAGGATGGCTGATGGTCAGCACCTTAGGAAATATTAGAGAAGCCCAGTATAGAGAAGGGCTTGTTATTGGAAAGGACTTATGAACTGGGATGCAGGGTCTTATGAGTTAACCTGACTCTACATTTTCTGTAAGTTGAATTAAGAAAGAAAAACATTAATCTGTTTTCCTATTGCACAAAGAAAGTTGGAGATAAAAAATAAGAGCTAAATGTATACCTGAGACCTTTGCCCAATTAGTTAGACCACTCCCCATAATTAGCTATTTCTTTTAAATGCTGATAAACATGCCCAGTGATCCTTGTGAGACCCTGCAAGACTAGAAGGAGGAAAAGTTTTCTCATTTTGGGAGCATGAAATTTGGTTTATAAACAGTTTGCAGCTCCAAAGCAGCAAGAGATTTATATCTCCCTAAAGAAGGCCTTAAAAAAGCCAGCCTTCATCTCTGTCAAAAATGTGCTGAGTTCATTCATCAGAGGAACCAGGCCAATGAAAGGTCATTTCAGGCCCATTGCAGAGGTCTGAGAAGGAGAAGGCTGAGCATATCAAGGCTACAATCTAAAAATCAAACACAGAGTCTGAGATGTATCTTGAAGAGTTTTATTTTCTTTTAAGTCTACAGTTGAATAAAGAAAATATACATAAGCTTTATCTCCTTGGTTTAAATATCATTTAATAGAATTGTAGAAAGAAGGAGGAAATCTAGAAGTCTTCATGATCCACATTAATTTATAAAATTGACCATCTTTACATCTTAATGGACCCAAAAAGTGAATATCAATAAGCTACAAATAAGTGCTTCTGAATTCTAAATTGATCCAAAAATATAAATTAGAATATCCCTTTTAACCTCTCTAAATGCTTCATTTTCTTTTTCATCCTATTATTCATACCATTGAGTCGCTGTTCCAATGGCAGGACTTACTGTTTCTCAATACATATGATTATCTTTAAGGTATTCTTCGAACTTACTGGGAAATTATTTTTCACTGAGTTATTCATAGAGTCAAACCTAAGTTGAAGTCCTCTTGAAAGAGGACACCTCTATGTTGAGTTAAACAAGCTCCAAAAGGTTATAACTCCCATATTACAGGAAATCCACAGACTATCTAAACTCCATGCAAGTTATTTCCATTGAAGAAGAAATCTGTCAAACCATCAAATTGGTTGTTTTATTTCATCTAGATAAAACTGACCAAAGGGAGGCAAGGAAATGTTTGGGAAGAGTGACGAGCCAATAATTCACTTTAACTCATAAATTATATTCCTGGCTTTGTCACTAAAGCCATACATCTATTATGTGAACACAGAGAAAATATTAAACCTATCTTAACCTCAGTTTCAACATCTGTGAAATGTATGGATTGGCACAGGAGTGCTTTAAAATTTCTTCCAGCTCTACTATTCTATGACTTCAAAAATGATTAAATCTTGCACTTCCTAATTCAGTATATTTTTCTCATGTACAGTATTATATTCTCAACCAAGTAGATAATAAATTTTGGTGCAACATGAAAATATCACCAACTTAGGGGCTTACTACAGTATAAGTATATAACAGGAACATATATCAGTAGATTCCAACATTAATTCTTCCAGTGAGGCCTAATACACTTGGGGGAAAATTCAAGGAATGAAAGAAATACTCACGATTTCAGGTTTCATCTAATAGCAGTTGAGAAGTCAAAAAAGAAGACACATCATTTTCATCTAATCTTTCTTAAGCCCTCTGAGATTCAGTTTCCTTATCTATAAAGTTAGGATAATAATGATCAACCTAAAAGACTGATGGGAAAATTAAATGAAATAATGTAAGTAAAATGCTTAGCTTAGAACGTTATTATTCATCAGAGATTCTCCAGGAATCATAAATGTTTTTGCCACAGAGCCTACTGAGTTGGCAATTTCTTAACAAATCTAATAACCAGAAATAAAATAAGTTAAGGCTATAATTATCTAAACTTCAACAGCCCAGTTAATGGATGAGAAGCAAGGTCAAAGCATATAAGGCTCATATAGGATATATTATCAGTCTCAGGAAAAAAAATGAGGAACTAAATGTTAAATCGCCTTAGACCTGTCATACTCTTTTTTTAGGTACATGAAATAAATCAAAGCAACTTTTTTGAAAAACACACACTATTCTTGAACATTTCAGATTAGGTTCTAGTAAGCTAGGTAAAAATTGCAGCCCTTCAGAGTTCAACCATGACTTAGCATTTGGTGTTTCTCATCAGGGCATTTTGGACAGGGCAATTATTGACTGCACAGGGCTGCCCTGTGCTCTGCAGGACATTAAAGGCTCCCTAGCCCCTTCTCACTATCAGTAGGATCAGAATTGGTTACATTCTTCATAGGACCCCCCAAAAGGAAAATGCAGGAACCCTTGTTCAAAACATACAGCAGAGAATTAAACCAAGCCTGGGCCCTTCTGAGCATGGCGTGGGGTGTGACTGCACAGGTTACACACCACGAAGCTGGCTTTGTGAGAGGAGCCCTCTTTGGTCACTGTAACCACTAATAAAGTCCCTCTCCCTAGCCCCACATTGCCTAGTACCTCCTCTAAGACCTTGTTGGTGTAAACATTATCATAAGATAAGAAAGCTAAGATCCTCAAATAAGAAAATTTTCCAAAGTCATATTGGTAGGAAAAAGCAAATATAGGATTGCATCCAATGTTTCCAAATTCTATTTTAGTCTTTTTTTATTTTGAAACCTATTATTCTAATTTATTTTATAAGCTCAATATTTAGTTTATAATCTTTTATTTTTTTATTTATATATATATTTTTATTATACTTAAAGTTCTAGGGTACATGTGTACAATGTGCAGGTTTGTTACATATGTATACATGTGCCATGTTGGTGTGCTGCACCCATTAACTAGTCATTGACATTAGGTATATCTCCTAATGCTATCCCTCCTCCCTCCCCCACACCCCACAACAGGTCCTGGTGTGTGATGTTCCCCTTCCTGTGTCGAAGTGTTCTCATTGTTCAATTCCCACCTATGAGTGAGAACATGCAGTGTTTGGTTTTTTCTCCTTGATATAGTTTGCTGAGAATGATGGTTTCCAGCTTCATCCATGTCCCTACAAAGGACATGAATTCATCATTTTTTATGGCTGCATAGTATTCCATGGTGTATATGTGCCACATTTTCTTAATCCAGTCTATCATTGTTGGACATTTGGGTTGGTTCCAAGTCTTTGCTATCGTGAATAGTGCCACAATAAACATACGTGTGCATGTGTCTTTATAGCAGCATCATTTATAATCGTTTGGGTATATACCCATGGGATGGCTGGGTCAAATGGTATTTCTAGTTCTAGATCCCTGAGGAATCGCCACACTGTCTTCCACAATGGTTGAACTAGTTTACAGTCCCACCAACAGTGTAAAAGTGTTCCTATTTCTCCACATCCTCTCCAGCACCTGTTGTTTCCTGACTTTTTAATGATTGCCATTCTAACTGGTGTGAGATGATATCTCATTGTGGTTTTGATTTGCATTTCTCTGATGGCCAGTGATGATGAGCATTTTTTCATGTGTCTGTTGGCTGCATAAATGTCTTCTTTTGAGAAGTGTCTGTTAATATCCTTCATCCACTTTTTGATGGGGTTGTTTTTTTCTTGTAAATTTGTTGGAGTTCATTGTAGATTCTGGATATTAGTCCTTTGTCAGATGAGTAGATTGCAAAAATTTTTTTCCCATCTGTAGGTTGCCTGTTCACTCTGATGGTAGTTTCTTTTGCTGCCCAGAGCTCTTTAGTTTAATTAGATCCCATTTCTCAATTTTGGCTTTTGTTGTCATTGCTTTTGGTGTTTTAGACATGAAGTCCTTGCCCATGCCTATGTCCTGAATGGTATTGCCTAGGTTTTCTTCTAGGGTTTTTATGGTTTTAGGTCTAACATTTAAGTCTTTAATCCATCTTGAATTAATTTTTGTATAAGGTGTAAGGAAAGGATCCAGTTTCAGCTTTCTACATATGGCCAGCCAGTTTTCCCAGCACCATTTATTAAATAGGGAATCCTTTCCCCATTTCTTGTTTTTGTCAGGTTTGTCAAAGATCAGATGGTTGTAGATGTGTGGTATTATTTCTGAGGGCTCTGTTCTGTTCCATTGGTCTATATCTCTGTTTTGGTACCAGTACCATGCTGTTTTAGTTACTGTAGCCTTGTAGTATAGTTTGAAGTCAGGTAGTGTGATGCCTCCAGCTTTGTTCTTTTGGCTTAGGATTGACTTGACGATGCAGGCTCTTTTTTGGTTCCATATGAACTTTAAAGTAGATTTTTTCCAATTCTGTGAAGAAAGCCATTGGTAGCTTGATAGGGATGGCATTGAATCTATAAATTACCTTGGGCAGTATGGCCATTTTCACGATATTGATTCTTCTTATCCATGAGCGTGGAATGTTCTTCCATTTGTTTGTATCCTCTTTTATTTTGTTGAGCACTGGTTTATAGTTCTCCTTGAAGAGGTCCTTCTCATCCCTTGTAAGTTGGATTCCTAGGTATTTTATTCTCTTTGACGCAATTGTGAATGGGAGTTCACTCATGATTTGGCTCTCTGTCTGTTATTAGTGTATACGCATGCTTGTGATTTTTGCACATTGATTTTGTATCCTGAGACTTTGCTGAAGTTGCTTATCAGCTTAAGGAGATTTTGGGCTGAGACGATGGGGTTTTCTACATATACAATCATGTCATCTGCAAACAGGGACAATTTGACTTCCTCTTTTCCTAATTGAACACCCTTTATTTACTTATCCTGCCTGATTGCCCTGGCCAGAACTTCCAACACTATGTTGAATAGGAGTGGTGAGAGAGGGCATCCCTGTCTTGTGCCAGTTTTCAAAGGGAATGCTTTCAGTTTTTGCCCATTCAGTATGATATTGGCTGTGGGTTTTTCATAAATAGTTCTTATTATTCTGAGATATGTCCCATCAATACCTAATTTATTGAGAGTTTTTAGCATGAAGGGCTGTTGAATTTTGTCAAAGGCCTTTTCTGCATCTATTGAGATAATCATGTGGTTTTTGTCTTTGGTTCTGTTTATATGCTGGATTACGTTTATTGATTTGTGTATGTTGAACCAGCCTTGCATCCCAGCGATGAAGCTGACTTGGTCATGGTGGATAAGCTTTTTGATGTGCTGCTGGATTCGGTTTGCCAGTATTTTATTGAGGATTTTTGCATCGATGCTCATCAAGGATATTGGTCTAAAATTCTCTTTTTTTGTTGTGTCTCTGCCAGGCTTTGGTATCAGGATGATGCTGGCCTCATAAAATGAGTTAGGGAGGATTCCCTCTTTTTCTATTGATTGGAATAGTTTCAGAAGGAATGGTACCAGCTCCTCCTTGTACCTCTGGTAGAATTCAGCTGTGAATCCGTCTGGTCCTGGACTTTTTTTGGTTGGTAAGCTATTAATTATTGCCTCAATTTCAGAGCCTGTTATTGGTCTATTAAGAGATTCAACTTCCTCCTGGTTTAGTCTTGGGAGGGTGTATGTGTCAAGGAATTTATCCATTTCTTCTAGATTTTCTAGTTTATTTGCGTAGAGGTGTTTATAGTATTCTCTGATGGTAGTTTGTATTTCTGTGGGATCGGTGGTGATATCCCCTTTATTATTTTTTATTGCATCTATTTGATTCTTCTCTCTTTTATTCTTTATTAGTCTTGCTAGCAGTCTATCAGTTTTGTTGATCTTTTCAAAAAAGCAGCTCCTGCATTCATTGATTTTTTGAAGGGTTTTTTTTGTCTCTATTTCCTTCAGTTCTGCTCTGATCTTAGTTATTTCTTGCCTTCTGCTAGCTTTTGAATGTGTTTCCTCTTGCTTCTCTAGTTCTTTTAATTGTGATGTTAGGGTGTCACTTTTAGATCTTTCCTGCTTTCTCTTGTGGGCATTTAGTGCTATAAATTTCCCTCTACACACTGCTTTACATGTGTTCCAGAGATTCTGGTATGTTGTATCTTTGTTCTCGTTGGTTTCAAAGAGCATCTTTATTTCTGCCTTCATTTCGTTATGTACCCAGTAGTCATTCAGGAGCAGGTTGTTCAGTTTCCATGTAGTTGAGCGGTTTTGAGCGAGTTTCTTAATCCTGAGTTCTAGTTTGATTGCACTGTGGTCTGAAAGACAGTATGTTATAATTTCTGTTCTTTTACATTTGCTGAGGAGTGCTTTACTTCCAACTATGTGGTCAATTTTAGAATAAGTGCGGTGTGGTGCTGAGAAGAATGTATATTCTGTTGATTTGGGGTGGAGAGTTCTGTAGATGTCTATTAGGTTTGCTTGGTGCAGAGCTGAATTCAATTCCTGGATATGCTTGTTAACTTTCTGTCTCATTGATCTGTCCAGTGTTAACAGTGGGGTGTTAAAGTCTTGCATTATTATTGTGTGGGAGTCTAAGTCTCTTTGTAGGTTTCTGAGGACTTGCTTTATAAATCTGGGTGCTCCTGTATTAGTCTTTTCTTAAATAAAAGTTTTATTGAGATATAATAAACATAGCATAAAATTTACTATGGTAAAATATATATTCAAAACTTTATGCATATTCAAAGAATTGTGCAATAATCACCACAATCTGAAAACATTTTCATCAACCCCAAAAGAAATCCCATGCCAACCATCAGTAATGTCTGACTCTTTTCCCTAGCCCCCTCATCCCTAAGCAACCACTATTCTTTTGGTCTCTATGAATTTACCTTAAGCTATATATGTTCATTGGTAACTGGGTTTTTTTGCTTAGCATAATGTTTTCAAGATTTACCCGCATTGTAGCATATATCAGTACTTCATTTCTTTTAATTGCCAAATATTCTACTGTAAGAATATACTGCATTTTATTTATCCACTCATCAATTGATGAACATTTAGATTATCTCCACTCTTTGACTATTATGAATAATGCTGCTATAAATATTAATGACCAAATTTTGTTTGCATTTGTGTATGTATGTTTTCGCCTCTCCTGGGTATATACCTAGGAGTGGAATTGCTCAATATTTAACCTTTTAAGAAACTGCCAAGCTGTTTTCCAAAGCAGCTTCAACATTTTACAGTCTCAACAGCAATGTATGAGGGTTCCAATTCTCCACACCCTACACTTGTTATTATTTATCTTTCTTGATTATAGCCATTCTAGTGCATGTGAAGTGATATCTCTGTGATTTTCATTTGCATTTTCCTAATGGCTAATGATGTTGAGCCTCTGGTGGTGTGTTTATTGGCTATTTCTATATCTTCTTTGGAGACAAATATATTCAATTCCTTTGCCCATTTTTAAAATGAGATAATAATTGCCTTTTTATTATTGAGTTATAAGTGTTCTTTATATATTTTGGATACCTTATCAGATATATGACTTATAAAAATTTCTCCAATTCTAGAGGTTATCTTTTCACACTCCTGATGATGTTCTTTGAGGCACCCAAGTTTTAAATTTTGAGGAAGTCCAATCTACTTATTTTTTTCTTTTGTCCCTTGTGATTTTGATATCATATTTAAGACACTGTTGCCTTAACCCAAAGTCACACAGATTTATGTCTATGTTTTCTTCTAAGAGTTTTATGCTTTCAGTGGTGATATTAGGGCTTTGATTTACTAATATATTAAGTTAACTTTGTAGATGGTGTGAGGTGTATATGGGCGAGGTTCCAAATGCATTCTATTGCAAGTGACTATCTAGTTACCTGAGCGCCATTTGTTGAAATTACTATTCTTTCCCCCAATGAATTATCTTTGTACTCTCATCAAAAATCAATTCACTGTAAATGCAGTGACTTTTTTCTGGACACCTAGTTCTATTCCTTTGATCTATGTGTGTATTCCAATGCCAGTACCACACTGTCTTGATTATTGTAGCTTTTAGTAAGTTTTGAAATTGGGACTAGAGAGTCAATTGTGTTGAACCTGTAGATCAAATGTGGTGGAGTACTGTTGTCTTCACGTCCAGGAACATAGGATGTATTTCTATTTATTTAGGTTATTTTCATTGTATTTCAGTAATGTTTTTGTTGTTCTTCAGGGCATAGATTTTGTACTTCTTTTGTTGGGTTTATTTCTAAGTCTTTTATTCTTTTGATGCTATTATAAATGGAATTGTTTTCTTAATTTCACAATTACGATGGATGTTTCTACATTGGTCTTGTATTCTGCAACATTGCTGCTGAACTCATTTTATTTGTTTTAGTAGTTTTTCTTTTTTTTTTTTTTTTTTAGCAGAATCCTTAGAATTTCCTATATACAAGATCTGCAAGTAGATAGTATTACTTCTTTCTTTCCAATCTGCATCCAATCGATTTTGTTTTCTTGTCTAATTTCTGGGCTAACGCTTTAACTGTAATGTTAAATAAAAGTGGAGATAGTGGATTTCTTGGTCTTGTTCCTGATCATGGGGAGAAAACATTCAAACTTTTCCCATTAAGTATGACGGTAACCAAGAGTTTTTCACAGATGTCCTTTATCATGTTGGGGAAGCTCCCTTCTTTTCCTAGTTTGTTGAATGTTTTTACCATGAACGTGTGTGGATGTGGACTTTTGTCAAATACTTTTTTTTTAAATGGTGTGGAGATAGTCATGTGGTTTTTGTCTTTTATTCTTCTGATATGGTATATTATGTTAATTGGTTTTATAATGTTAAATTAATCTTGCATTACCGAAATAAATCCTACTTGGTCATTGCGTATAATATTTGTACATATTGCTAGATGGGATGTGCTAATAATTTGTTAAGGATTTTTCATTTCATGAAATATCATATTTTTCGTTCTTATGATGACTTTTTCTGGATTAGGAATCAGAATGATGGTGAGCTCAGAGAATAAATTGGGAAGTATTCCCTTCTCTATTTTGGGAAGACTTTGTGAAGAATTAACATTTACTTTCTTTAAATGCTTGATAGAATCTACCAGTGAAGTAAATTCTGGGCCTGGGGTCTTTTTTTGTAGACGGTTGTTTTTTGTTTGTTTGTTTACAAACTCAATCAATTAACTTTCTATAGGTCCATTCGAATGTTCTATTTCTTCTTGAGTCTGTCTTTAGAAATTTGTCCATTTCAACTAAGTTATCTAATTCGTTGGCATTTAATTGATCATAGTACTGCCTTATAATCCTTTATTTCTGTCAGGCTGATAGTAATGCTCCCTCTTTCATTCCTGATTTTAATCATTTGAGTCTTCTTGGTCAATCTAGCTAACTACTTGGCATTTTCATTGATCCTTTCAAAGAAAAACTTTTGGGTTCATTAATTTTTTCATTGCTTTTTATTCTTTATTTCATTAACTTCTGCTCTTTATGGTTTCTTTCTGTCTGCTTTGAGTTTAGTTTTCTCTTGTTTTTCTACTGTCTTAAGGTGGAAAATCAAGTTATTGAACAGATAACTCTTTTCTCAGTTTGTAGTAGCATTTACAACCACAAATTTCCCTCTGTTTACTTTAGCTTTAGCTGCATCCTGTAACTTTTGGTATGTTGTGTGTCTTTTTCATTCATCTCAAAGTGTTTTTCAATTTTCTTTATTGCTTCTTCTTTGACTAATGGCAATTCAGCAATGTGTTATATTCTACATATTTGAGAATTCTCCAAATTTATTAATTTTTATTTTCACTCTATTGTTATCAGAGAACACACTCTGCATGATTTACCCAGTTAAATTTATTGAGGCTTATTTTATGGCCTAATATATGGTCTATCCTAGAGAATATTCCATGTTCTTGAGAAGATTGTGCATTCTGATGTTGCTGGGTGGAAGGTCTACAGATGTCTGGTAGGTCAAATTGGTTTATAGTGTTGTCCAAGTCTTCTATTTCCTTGATATTTTGTCTAGTTGTTCTATCTGTTATTAACAGTGGGGTATTGAACTCTACAACTATTATTGTTGAAAGTTTATTTTTCCCTTCTGCTCTGTCAGTTTTTCCTTCATGTATTTTGGGGCTCTGTGGCTATGTAGCCATGTCTATATGTTTATAATTGTTTTACATACCTGACAAATTGACACTTTTATCATCACAAAATGTCCTCTTTTACTCTAGTAACTTTTTCTGTCTTAAAGTCTATTTTTTTTCTGCTAGTCGTATAGCCACTCCAATTTTCTTATTGTTGTTGTTTGCATGATACATCTTTTCAATTCTTTTACTTTCAAACTATTTGTATTTTTGAATCTAAAGTGTGTGTGTTTTATAAACAACATATAGTTGGATTTTCTTTTTTTATCCATTCTGAAAATCTCTGCCTATTGATTCAATTGCTTAATCCATTTATATTTGATATTATTATTTATATAGGATTTACATATTCCATTTCAGTTGTTTCCTATATGCCCCATGTGTGTTTGCTTCTCTGTTCTTTACTGCTTCCTTTTGCTTTAAGTGAATATTTCTAGTGTAATATAATTTCTTTAATAATTTTTCACTATATTTTGAGTTATTTTATTAGATTTTATTAGTGGTTAACTTATCAGAATCTCTTTCAGATATATGCTAACTTAATTTCACAAAAAATTTTAAAATTGCACCTATATAGCTGTTCCATCTTCCTCCTTTTGTGCTATTATTGTTATACACATTATATTTAAATATATTACAAACCTACCAACATATTTTATTATTTATATAATTTTATGTCTATTAAAGAAGCTAAGAGAGTAGAAGAGCGTAAGTATATATTCATAGAGCTTGTTATATTTCCCTTTCTATTTATCATTTCTGATTCTCTTCACTTGTTCCTATAGATTTGAGTTACCACCTGGCACCATTTCCTTACACCAATACAGGTTTCCTCCCACCCATCTCCATTGTGCTGTTACTGTCAAATATATTACATTTACATATAAGCTCAATAATATAATTACATACATATTATTTTATAGAATTGCTTTTTTAGAGTTAATTATTTTTATTGTGGTTAACGTGCATAACAAAATTTACCATTTTTGTCATTATTGTGCATAATTCAGTGGTGTTAGGTACATTTAAGATTTTGTGTAACCATTACCAGTATACATTTACAGAATATTTTTATTTTCCCAAAAGCAATTCTGTACCTATTAAACTATAACTGCCTACTCTTCTCTCCCTAGCAAGTCCTCACTCTTCCCTTCTGCTACCAGTCCTTGGTAACCTCTATTCTATTCTACTTTCTATCTCTATGAATTTGCCTATTTTAGATACTTCAATTAAGTGAATTCCTATAATATTTATCCTTTTGAGTCTAGCTTATTTCACTTAGAATAATCTTTTTCCATCTATATTGTATTATATATCAGTACATCATTCCTTTTTATGGCTGAATACTATTACATTGTACGTATATCCAACATTTTTTATCCATTAATCCCTTGATGGACATTTGGGTTGTTTCTACCTTTTGTCCATTGTGAATAAGGCTGCTATGAACATAGGTGTACAAGTATCTGTTTGAGTTCTTGTTTTCAGTTCTTTGGGGTGTATACCTAGAAGTAAAAAATGCTAGATTACATGGTAATTCCATGCTTACGTACAATTGCTTTTTAAATTAGTTAAGGGCAGAAAGGAGAATATGTATTTATACTATCTTTTTATTATTATATAATTACCTTTACTGGTGCTTTTTGTTTATTTGTGTGGTTTTGAATTAATGTCTGGGGTGTACTGCTTTCAGCCTGTATTACTTCCCTTAGTATTTCTTGTAAAGGAAGTCTGCTAGCAAATAAAGCTTCTCAGTTTTTGTTTACTTAGAAATGTCTTTATTTCACCTTCATATTTGAAAGATAGTTTTGCTGGATATAAGATTGTTGCTTGATAGTTTTTTTATTTTTTTTTCCAGTACTTTGATTATGCCATCCTATTGGTTTTGGTCTCCATTGTTTCTAATGAAAGCTAATTGTTAATCCATGATCATAGGGGAGAAGGGATGGGAAGTTGTTGGTTTAATCATTCCAGAGTTTCTTCTTGGGGTGATGACAGTGTTTTGGAAAGAGATAGTGGTGATGATTGCACAATACTGTGAATGTTATAGATGCCACTGAATTGTACATGGGTAGGGGAAGTTTTTGAGGCTAGTCCTTTAGGTTTGTTGTGAACCAGGAGAGTTCTTAGCTATCTGTTTCTGTGGTTCTCTCTAGTAAACTTGCTTGCCTCTGGTATAACTTTTTGCTCTCATGGAGTTATTAGTCTCCTCTTAATTACCACCAAAATCTTCATTATGCAAGAAAGTACCCTCAGCCTTGAACTTCCCTCACCCTGTTTCCAAGACAGTTCCCCTAAGGGGAGCTTCAGAGCTTCAGAGCTCTATGTATTTATGGACTGCCTCTTTCCCTGAGAAAAACCTCCAAGCCACTGCTCCAGAGACTGAGGCAGATATGACACTCTCCAGTCTTCTCAGCTTGCCTCTCCCAGTGTGGACCCTCCACCCCATCATTCTTGAGCAGGAATGATGAGGGCCCAGGTGTTCTCAGTTAGCTTCACCTGTGGTAGAACTGCCACATTTGAGTTAGGGGGAGTGGGTAGAGAATAGTAGTCTCTGACTTCTTGGCTGACCTCACCAGGAACTTAACTTCTGCATCTCAGAGTTGACGGGGAATAAGAAATGTTGGCAGCCTGCTCTTCTGGGTAAGATGCCATATCCCTTGATTGGGAGATGAGGGGCAAGGGAGCCCCACCTTCTTAGCCACACCTACCTGGAATAGAGAGCTTCCTTCAAAGTAAGCTGTGGGGAGGAGGAAAGGAACAGGTCATGGTTTAAGTGCCACAGAATCCCATTGTTCCTTTTGAGTTTTAGTAGATTTTCTTAAATGTTTCTTCATTTGCTGTATTCTCCTAGTACAATATCCAGAGACTCCGAATGGTTGGATATTTTTTCATTATCTTCACCAGTTACATTTGCTTCACTGGGGAGCAGGTCACAGAGCTCCTTGCACTTTGCCTTTCTAGAAATGGATCTTTCCCTCTCCCTCTCTTTCCCTCTCTTTCTCACTTCCTCTCTCTTCTCCCTCTCCATGCCTCAATGTTTTAGTGCCTTGAGGTTTCTGTTGATGAGCAAAGGGAATTTGCTATAGGTGCTACCATCCTATCTTCAGGATACATTTCAGAATTGGGCAAGTCTTCTGTGTATTTATGTGTTCTGTGAGAAGTTTAATTTTTAAATCCCTACAGTTTTTTCCAAACACATGCCTTACTTAAAGGATAGCTATTGTCAGATGTGTGTACCTGAAAATGATTAAAAAGTAGGAAAAACAACTAAAGAGCCTAATTACAAACTCCCTGCTGAATCATCCCTCATGTGAAAAAAATGTTTTCTTTGTGGTGAATTCATCTTTCCTGTTCTATGCAAGGTTTACAGCTTCTCTAAGACTATTCAGAAACAGCCCAGTCTACTCTGTTTAAAAGCATACAATAGCTTAAATAAAACAGAAATATCCTCCAACACTCCCCCTAAAGGAGTCAGCAATTATTAATGAAAAGCAAGCCTCAAAACTTGCCAGCCAGTGATTAAAAGACATTTGTTCCGGAACAGTCTCGCTCTCTCGAATAAAAGAGATGAAGAAGGAAATTAAATTCCTGAAGAAATAAATTTTGACTGAAGTGAGAAATCACACTAAGAAGCTAATTTAAGGGAGATGAAATTAATTTTGGTGACATTTATTCTATTTAGCAAAAATGGTGACAAAACATATAGTGGCTCTGTTAGCCAGAGATAAGAGGCGAGTCATTTAAGACTGGGCATAGCTACAGTCTACAGCGATTTAATCCCGCTGCTACACTTTCCTTGTGACCTATCATTCAAGGTTTAAAGTAAAACTGACAATTATTATTAGCTAGTAATTGGATTTTGGAGATTCAGTATAAAGTTAGGATAATTTAAATGACTATTGACATTGGAAAGATTATGTAAACGCTCTGAATCAGCTGAATTTATCAATTTATTTAGTCTTACAAAAGCAAGTATATACCCAGCACCAGAAACCAGCACAAGGGATAGTAACTTTCTCAGAATTGTCCTCAGGGAGCCAGTAAAAGCTTGGACTCAGATCTTCCACGGGTAGCACCCAAACTGGCATGCCAAATATCTGTCATGAGGATGGGCTCCAAACACCCAGCCCAAAACCCCCCAGACCTTTATCCTCCACGAAGGACCGAGCAAGGCATGCCTCAGAAAAATGATAGCATCCCAGGAGAAAAATAAAATTGTCACAGGCCAATATTTTATGATATGGATTTTTAATTACAAAGGCTGAAATTCAGAAACTAAAGATGGAATCAAAAACACAACCATCGTTATAGATTTATAGCAATGTCCTCTGGACAGAGTAATTCCTACAAGGCTACACTCCATAAATACTGATACAAAACCTGCCTGCTCCTTTGTCCAACCACAAGCACCAAGTAAAACTGGATTATTTAGAGAAATGCTTTACAAAATTAGTTCTGCTAAGAATGCAATTGCATTAAAATCAGTAACAACATGGTGTTTCCACCAGCTGGGGCAGATGCTACTGTTAACTGTCCCCTCACCTTTAAATGCTTTCATAAAGAGTAGGCCTAGTTTCACTCTGAAATCATTTCATCCTATTACTCAGGTTTGGCCAATAATATTTAAATCCTTGCCTCAACCCAATGTTCTAGTACATTGTAATCTCACCCTACTGTACTACAGGACAGAAGAAGCCACACTTAATTCATGTTTTCCATAGCTTAGAAAAGTGAGTTTTTATCCTGAAAAATCCTCATACTTTTTGATTTAGTAATTCCACTTCAAAAATTAATCCTAAGGGATTACTTAAGGATGTGTGCTTAGATTTATTGAGTTGCAGTCCTGTTTATAAGAGTGGCAAAATTTTAAAACACCGAATGGCTAAGAATAGGAAGTTGGTTAAGTAAGTGATGATACATCCTTATGATGGAATATACTCTGCAGCCATTAGAATTCATGTGCTGGAAGAGGATGGACACTGGAGACTTTTTCGTATGTGCTGCCAAGTAATAAAAGCAAGGCTACAGAGCAAGATACGACTTTTTAAAAGAAGCTGAAGGAATCTGTGCTGCTTATTTTCTTTTTTCTTTTCTTTTTTTTGAGACGGGGTTTCACTCTGTCACCCAGGCTGGAGTGCAGTGGTGTGATCATAGCTCACTGCAGTCTCGAACTCCCAGGCTCAATCCTCTTGCCTCTGCCTTGTGAGTAGCTGGGACTACAGGCACACACCACCATGCCCGGCTAACTTTTGTCCTTTTTGTAGAGAAGGGGTTTTACCATGTTGCCCAGGCTGGTCTCAAACTCCTGGCTTCAAGCCATCCACCTACCTCGGCCTCTCAAAGTGCTGGGATTACAGGTGTGAGCCACCATGCCCAGTCTGTGTTGGTTATTAAAGTTATTGTGTCTTAGTTAAAATCCATCCTTCAATAACATGGCCTGTCACGCTGTAGGCTGCAGATTACACTTCTTTTTGCCAGTGGACACCTGTCAGGTCCTGCCTACGAGGGGCACAAAAGCAAGAATCTGAAGATGAAAGGGGAGAGAAAGGAAATGCTCCTCTCCATTTCTCCCATGCTCCTGGCATCTGTCTCTTTGTCTACCCGTCATACTTGCCAGTACCAGCTGCTCATACCCTCTGCCCCTCAGAGTTCTGGGCACCAGTCCGGTAAGACTCCTTCTCCAAGCTGCTAAGTTCTCATGACTCCAGCCTCTTCCTTTTATTCCTCTAGTCCTAAGGTTAGGGTAGTTGCTTCTTGCAATTACTATCTTTGTTATTTCAATGTTCCCTGCTTGCCTTGCCTTTTCAGTCCTCCTATATCTGTTTGTTACAGGCTGAACTGTGCCCCACCAAAAATTCACAGATTGAAGTTCTAAACCCCCAGAACCTCAGAAAGTGACTGATGATTGGAGATAGTGTATATAAAGAATTAAGTTAAAATGAGTTCATTGGGGTGGGCCCTAATCCCATATAACTGGTGTCCTTGTAAGAAAAGATTAGGGCACAGAGGCACAGAGGGAAGAACATGTGAAGACACAGGGAGAAGACAGCCACCTACAAGGTGAGGGGAGAGGCCACAAACAACTCCTCCCCTCATGGTTCTCAGAGGAAACCAACCCCACCAACATCTTGATCTTGATCTCCCAGCCTCCCGAACTGGGAGAAAATAAATGTCTGTTGTTTAAGTCACCCAGTGAGTGGCATTTCTTATGGAAGCCTTAGAAAACTCATACCCTACTTAAACAATTCTCTTAAATTATCTCAGAAAAATAACTCATACGCTAGTGTCCAGGAGTGGTCGTACAAAACAGATCCTCAAAGATGGGATTCCAGGGTTGTTTTAGACACATCCTTCACTTTCCTCTGTCATGGGTAGTTGTATCAAAATTAACTTTATTGCTATGGGTCACTGTGGATAGTGCACCAAGTGTCTTGGGAACAAATAGCTACTGTCCTTGGTTCTTATGGCAGTAGTGATAGCTCCAAAGGCAGTGGAGCAGGAGGCTGCTCCTGGGAGGACTAGAGTACTTACAGAAAGGAAATGACAAACACAGGTCTTACAATTTCAGCTCAAGTCACAAGAGAACCAGAAAATCTCTATGGCAGCCCTTAATGAATCTTTTATTTCTTGGAGCTCATATGCCCATGGCTACAAATATTCCTGGTGACCCCTTAGTGTCATAGGAGTGGTATCAGAGGAGCTGACCACTTGAGCACTTGAAATCACAAACATCAACTAAATGGTGTGATAGTAGGAACATTCTAGCACTGAATGGAGAGGCCACCAAGAGTTCTTGTCTGCCAAAATATAGACTTACCTCAATCCTGTCCATCCTCTTATCTGTGGCCTTAAGAAGCAGTTATGTCTATAAGCACAGCCTCTGCAGTGCTGTCTGCTTCTTCTGTGTGCCCACATGTCCACAAAGCCATAGTGAAACAGGGAGGAGAGAGAAGCTACTCTTACCTTAGGTCAAAGAGCATATCATGTGCCCTATTGTCTTCCCATGTCACATGTCCTCCACGAGATGATCATATAATCAAGCATATGTATATGAGCACACAGAGATTCACACCCATTACCTACACGGTGATGAAGATATGAGGGAAACTTGAATAATGGAAACTGATGAATCATTTGGAAGCCTTGTTTTATTTCAGATTTCTAACTCAAAAAATGTTTCAGACAGGGCTGCTCAAAAAACAAAATTAAGGAAGTATTTGAGGTTACCCCATTCTTCTGGCTCTTTGCTTATTTTTACTCAAAGGGGTAAACAACAAGGTGGCCAACAGATGAGCTGGAAGAGAGGAAGTAACAGCTGGAAAGATAACCCTTTGTAAGGACACATGAATGGTTCTTAGTTAAATTGTCCAGTATGTACATCTGTACTAGAGTTCACCTAACTGCCCTGGCCATTCTCATGTCTGAGAAACTGTCCTCACCTAGGAGCTCTTTTCCCAGCCCTGTCTGTTGTAGGCATGTTGACTGGGTACCAGGCCATTCTAGTCTCTCACCACTTGTCCACTCATACCTTACAACTGCAGTTCCCAACACACCAGGTTCTCTTGCCTCTATGCATCATAATCCTCATCTCTCTTCTGGGAATACCCTTGCCTGCCAGCTTAGCCCAGAGTCAATTCCTATTCCTCCTTCAAGATTCAGAATATCTGCCGGGTGCAGCAGCTCACACCTGTAATCCCAGCACTTTGGGAGGCCGAGGCAGGCGGATCACCTGAGGACAGGAGTTTGAAACCACCCTGATCAACATGGAGAAACCCTGTCTCTACTAAAAATACAAAATTAGCTAGGCGTGGTGGTTTGTGCCTGTAATCCCAGCTACTCGGGAGGCTGAGGCAGGAGAATTGCTTGAACCTGGGATGCAGAGCTTGCAGTGAGCCGAGATCGCACCATTGCACTCCAGCCTGGGCAACAAGTGCGAAACGCTGTCTCAAACAAACAGAAAACAAACCAAAAAGACTCAGAATATCTTCGGGAAGCTATGAGTACCTTTCCTCCATTCTCTTCCCAAGTCCAAGGTGTTTTCCCCAGGTGTAACTTACGCACATCTCCATCATAGCCCTTATGCACAAATGGACTCATTGTCTATTTCGCATGCCTGTTGCCTCCAGCACACTATGGGCTCCTTGAGAGCAGAAAATGGTCACTTTTGTGTCTACTCCCCACTTTCCACTTAGTAGAGTGCAGGCACACTGTGCTAATGTGTGTTAAAGGCTATATAACAGGATACCCAAGGTGTCTTTGCAAGAGTCTTAGCAGACAGAGAGAACAAAAAGTTCTACAAAGTCACTTGGGGGAGGCAGAAGACAACCTTACATTTTTATTTGTGCTCCCTTTCCCATGAAGCAAGGCAACACTCCTACCTACCATTCACCAAAATATAAAGACAATCCATACCAGCTCTGAAGTAACCAAAACAGAAATAATTCAGGATCACCGTCCCCACATACTAAAGATTCACTTCTTCATTCAATACAGGCATGGTGGCTCATGACTGTAATCCCAGCACTTTGAGAGGTAGAAGCAGGTGGATCACTTGAGGTCAGGAGTGTGGTGACCTGGCCAATGTGGTGAAAACTCATCTCTACTAAAAATTTAAAAATTAGCCAGGCATGGTGGTGGGCACCTGTAATCCCAGCTACTCGGGAGGCTGAGGCATGATAATCGCTTGAACCGGGAGGTGGATGATGTGCAGTTAACTGAGATCATGCCACTGCATGCCAGCCTGGGTGACACAGAAAGACTCCGTCCCACCAAAAAAAAAAAAAAAAAAATTATTTTGCACCTACTGTGTGCCAGGCACTGGACTAGTTCTGAAGATCCAGCTCTGCACAAGTTAGGTAAGAGTCTAGCTCTTGCAGCGTTCACATCCTATTTGGGGAGATACATAACACACAAGCGGACAAACTCATACACAAGATAATTTTGGTTATGACCAAGGCTATGAAGAGAACAAAGCAGTGAAGCTGCAGAGACTGAGTGAATCTGCAGATGTCCTTTCTCCTCAGTTCTGTTTCTTTAAAGCCCTTCCCCCCTCCCCTGCCACCGCCCAACATCCAGCAATCCTCTTCACTGGGTCTCTTAGGCACATTCACTCATCTGCTCAAACACTCTAAAACTTGCAGTGAAAGCCATGTTGCTTTGCCCTGGAAGAAGTAAATTACAAAGCTAACCTGTCATCACACTGAATCCTGTTGCCAATCCACCTGCTGGTACAAGGGAATCTATCTTCTTCACTTTGGGCAGCCAGTGCCCCACAAGATCCTAGTGGTAACCAAAGCACCCCATAAACTTCAGCAGCAGGAAGAGGCCTGTTTAGAATGATAGCTTTTCCTTTTGATTTATTGTCACTTCCCTTTCCTGAATTTCAAACAAAATCCATAGGTCCCACTTGCATCTCATTTCACTGTTGTTGGCTGTTTTCCCCTGGGGAAGCATCTGGCCCACAATTACAGTATTGAAGTTATGGTTTAAGGTTTTCTGGCTCCTGCAGCTCTAGAGCTCTTCCATCGGACTGCCTTGGATACAGAGAAGTGCTGATCAAAGAAGGGCAGTTTGGAGAAAGTAGGTCCACTACCCATCCCTGAACCTCCCTGAAGCTGCAGTCTAGCAAAATGCCGCCAGGCTAACCAAGGGACCCCGTGGACTAGTAACAAATCAATCTTAAGAGATCTTTTAAGGGGTCCTGAACTAATAACTTGCCAGCTTTATGCATTGTGGCTCTGTGCGTTGCCTCGGTTGGGTAGAAGGAATGAGGCACTTGTAAGGTTATTGAGCACAGCATTTGCACAGGGGAACAGTGGGAAGTGATTTAGCAGCTACACAGGTGTTTTCTTTAATTATGCACTATAGGAAACACTCGCTGAGCTCAACAACCCCCACTGTTCCCTGTGTGCTTTCCCACTTGTCCAATGTGGGATGCACTGAGTAGCTGGAGAGGGCTGTTGTCTGGCTGGAGTGCTTCCTAGCAGCCAAGAGACAGGTCCTCTCCTCACATGTACTGCTGGAAATGGCTCCCTTGAAGGCCAGACCACACTCCACTCAGCATAGGCAGAGATGGTGCGGGATGCCAGAAGAACTGTGTACCTATGGGAGAATTTCAACTTCTCATAATGGGAATTGGAAGCTGCTGAGACATCTAGCTATAACTGCCAAACCCTAAAGCAGCTGGAAGTGAGATTGGGCATCCAAGAATGTTAACAAAATGAGCTAGGTGAAGAGGAAGAGGATGGTTCTTCTGGACATTAGACTTCTAAACCTTTTCTATGTGGATTCTTTTACTACCAATTACTGTCAACTGATGGGAAGGAACTTATTCTACTTATCTGTTTTTTTCATATGGAGAAACTGAGGTGAAGATGGAACTAAAAGAATACCAAGTCAGGTCTCTTAATTCCCAGTCTAGTTCTAAGAGACTCTTCTACCTTTCTCCTCAAACATTTAAGTGTATACAAATTGCCTGGGACTCCTGAAAAAAAAAATGCAGATTCTGATTCAGAAGGTCTAGGGTATTGTGTGAGGTGTTTGCTTTCACATTCTGGTTTTTTTGGTGGTTGTTGTTTGTGTGTGTCTGTGTGTGTGTCTGTGTGTGTGTGTGTGTGTTTTTTTTTGGAGACAGGGTTCCCTCTGTGATCCTCACTCTGGCACAATCAGAGCTCACTGCAGCCTTGACCTCCCTGATTCAAGGGAGGTCAAGCCACACCAAGTAGCTGGGACTACAGGTGCATGCCATCACACCTGGCTGATTTTTGTATTTTTCGTAGAGATGGGGTTTCTCTAGGTTGCCCAGGCTAGCCTTGGACTCCTGGAATCAAAGGACCTGCCCGCCTCGGCCTCCCAAAGTGCTGGAATTAGAGGTGTGTGCCCCTGTACCCGGCCTGAGTCCACATTCTTAACAAAAGCCTAGGTGATTCTGTGTAAAACACCCTTTGAGTATCAAGGACATTTCTTAAGACAGCACTTCTCTTCTCAGAGGGCAGAGCCTCCCATAATAGTTTGATGAGGATTCCTGGCTCTCCCAGTTCACCATCTCCCCCTCCTATCTTTAACACTCTGTCAGGAGCTTTATTACGCAACTATGCAATCTTGTTGCATTCTGAAAACAAATTTATGGTTCTAGAGTTAAGGCACTCTACCTACGGGGAAGAACATTTGCTAAGAACCAGTAAGTACGATGCTAGACCTCTTTATTTCACGGGAATCATTCTGGAAGCAATGCACTAAAGGCACCAACAGGTTGCTGTGGAAATCTCAGTGCTCCTAGCCTGCTCCCTGACTAATAGGCTATGCGAATACAGGACTGACATTTTAGTAGAGCTCACTGGCAGTGAAGTTCAACAGAGGTTTGTCTCCATCGTCATGACAGGCTCACTGGAGATTTTCTGTTACACAGGACTTTGGTTCTTGATGGCGTACCTAGACATTTCACACCATGCATGGTGAGGTCAGGATAAGACACAAATATTTGCTCATCTCCCCTTGCTGCTTCCCATAACCCAAGAGCACTTCCATTGTCTTTCCAGGAAAAATGTGTGTTTGCTACAATGTGGTTATAAACAAAAGGCCTGCTGTGCCTTTTGTGTTTTATATTGTCCTTAGAAGTGTTTTAAGCACAAACTCGTTTAATTTCCAGAAGTCTGTGAAAGAGATGTTCTTGTACCTATTTTATTTATGAATAAATGGGGACTTGAAAATGTTAAGTAGTGTCACCAAGATCATATAAGAAGAAACATCAGAGCCAGGATGTGAATGCAGTTTTTATCTATGAATACAGTACTCTTTGCAGTTGCTTTCTTTAAAAGTAAATGCTAAAAATGCACCCTCCCTTATGGAGGGAAGAGGAGAGAGCAAGTAGCTCTGCAATGCATCTTAGAGTCCACAAATAGAGGGAAAGAACTTTCCTTAGAGGTTTTGGAGAGTAGGGAAATGAAGAGTGCTAGTGGTATCTGCAATGCTTCCCATCCACCCTTCTAAGTTTCCTTGGTTAACACTATTCAAGTTACACTTCTGTGTGACCATCCTGGGCTGGGCACCCTGAGAGAATCAAGAAAAGGTAAAGATACACAGTTCTTGCTATTATGACTTTTATTGTCTAGTCAGAGAAAAATAGCTAAATCATGGAAAATAATCAGAGGCATTCACGGTGCGTGATCATCTGTCTCCACCACATGCATTAAAGAATGTGTGGAACACAGATCTCCATCTTGGCTGCATGCTGGAATCATCAGACACACAGCAATTCTGATTTAATTGATGAAGGCCAATCCTCCTCAAGTGTGATTTTGGACTAGCAGCATTAGTAATAACTTCTAGAAATACAAATTTTTAGAGCCCTCTACCTGCTGACTTAGAAATGCTGGGTGTGAAGCCCAGAAATGCATGTTTCCACATATCCTCTGGGTGATCCTGATGCAGGTTAAAGATCTCAAAGCACTGATAGAAGGTGCAGTGTGAACACTGGGGCTTTTTCAAAGCTCTCCTGGCAGTTCTACTGCTCAGCAAAGTCTCACAACCACTGACCAACATAGAAGACAATAAAGACCAGCCTCTAGGAGAGATGTCACAGGCCAGTCACTAAATAGGGGACACATTATGAAAGGCTTTGAACATCAGACTGAGGGTCTACCTTGAAAATAGGATATTGTGTGTTCTGTCTTCCCCAAAGGGACATAAGCTCTCCAGAGGCAACGGTCACACCTTCTAATTCCCATATCCCATTCAGGGCTCATCACCCAGTGAGTACTCAGTGCACATCTGTCACTCACAATTTCTCATTGTTCTGAGTGTAGACAATTATGGGTTGAGCTTTTGGAGACGATGTCTGGGAGCACATGTATACATATGTAACAAACCTGCACGTTGTGCACATGTACCCTAAAACTTAAAGTATAATAATAATAAAATTTAAAAAAAAAGCCCAAAAGGAAAATGACAGGCTAGCCAAAAGGAGGAAAATTCGGGTGAAAACATGAAGCACCTGAGTTATAAACACGCCTCTCTGATGCTCATCCTGAAGTGCTTGACGTTGGCAGGAAGCATTTACAGCAACCATTTCCTCTCCCTATTCCCACCCTCACTCAACCACACATTTCGCAGTGGCACCAAAGCACGTAAAGCATTTATTAAACAGCATGAAATCCATTTAACACTTCTCTGGATGCACTAATTAGGCTTTGTATTTTGGGGCAGAGCAATACAAAACAGAGGGCAAAATCCTGGGCTTATTAACATTCTGTGAGTCTATTTTGGATTGCTCCATGAGGTGTTGAACTCCACCCCCATTTTCAGTCCCAAGTGACGGAGAAAATTCCTTTTACGGAGGATAGGAGGAAAAGCTTTCAAAACCTACAGTCAAAAATAATAAACACTAGTAACAGGCTATCAATCTCTGGGTCTTCACCCTGGTCCACAAAGTTCCCCATTTCCATTAATAAACATCTCCAGGAACATTACAGTTCCTTTGGAAAATCCAAAGTGCTTGGCAAGGAGGTTTTGATTTCCAGCCAGCCCTTATTTGGTGCTGTGTGTGGAAGATCTGTTAAGCTTCATGCAATTAGCAGGCATAGACAAGCTTTGAGCAGGGGATATTTTTTAGTTCGTTGAATCATACCAAATCTGAATCTATTTACCAAAAGGAATAAGAAATGTGCATCTGGCTAGGCTCTTAGTAGAGGCTTGAGAAAAACCGTCACATTTTACTGATTTCTTAGTGCTATTTTGTCTTGACACTTGGAATTCACAATCAGAAGAGAGAAAGGTTGCAAAGTCTCAGACTGGGCTTGCAGGCTGAGGAAAATGGCCTTATTAGTATCTGTGCATCAAATGCCGAATCTTGTTAATATATTTTCAAAGTTTGCTAAGGTGCCTACTAGGGACCTCCTTAAAAAATCAGAATAAAACAAAATAATGCACTGTAGCCAGAAGTGTCACATAGAGGAGATTTCTGTGGCCCCTGTGCAGCTGGGCTTCCCACATGAATGATAAAACAGTGCAATGGCCTGTGGGGTCTTCCAAACTGTGTCTGATGTGAAACAGAGTCGAGGTAATTCCTTAAAGAAAGGAGCTCCACTGATCAGGCTGATAGTGCTCTCATCCAAGAGACAGAGCTCAAGCTTCCCCATATCCCATTCACCCTCAGGTACCACTGCCAGGAAATAAAAATGTCACATTGGTTCTACTCCACATCCGTAGCAGTACGATGGCCAAATCAATCAAACAGAATTTGACAAAAGTATCAATAAACTTGCCTGCATGTACGCTATCAATAAGCCACTTTATATTCATCTAAATGTTTACATGTAACTAAAAAATAACAGCACATTCTTCCAGGATTGATTAGTATTGGAAATGAAAACAGTATTAAATATCCAATGCAGGCCGGTTCAGGTTCAGAGATTTATTGCAATGTCAAGATTTCACATAAAATTCAACAACCCACCCTTGTCTGGAGGAGAGGGGTGACTCCCCTCTATGGGTGCTCAGACTGCAAATATATATAAAACAGTGAGGCCAAATTTTTTTTAATTAAACAGCCAAGTTTTTGTTTTTTTGTTTTTTTTTTTGAAAGCAGTAGGAGTGTGAAAGAAAACAAGCTTCGATCCAAGTGAAATGGCCTAAAAAATGATGCATTTCTATCTGGCTTGTTAGAGGAGTTCCAGGTTGAGGGGGACCCCTCCTATTTCCGTTACTGTAACATGTCCACAGAGTATATGAGGCACACACATCCCTCCTGGCATATAAAGTCTAGAATATTTATCTTCATCATTACAGCTGACACTTAGTAAATGATTACAGTTGATTCTTGTCATTTGCAGCAGCTATACCCTATAAAGTCTCTGCAAACACTGAATTAGCAAATACTGAACCATTGCTCCTAAGGAAGATACAGAGTTAGGTTCCTGAAAGCCTCTGGTCACAACATTTCTGTCAACTGATTGAGACGTAACCTTGTTGTTTCCATAGTTCTGTTTAAGGAAACTTATTTAAGATATTTTGTTGATTCATTAATGTCAAACTTATGGCCCATAGCACTATAACTTATGCCTGAAGAAAGCTTATCTAACACACGGATTTTCTCTACAGGGCACATCATGGCCTTCTTGGGCTTAGGAATACCATACAGAACTTCAGCACGATACTTGGCAGCCACTTTAAACTGCAAAATCACCAAAAATACACAAACACGTGAAAAGCATAGCACTAAATAGACCACTGGAAAGACATTTGCATACAGTCTGAGAGCTGCAACGAAAAAGCAGTGTCACCTTGTTCAACCTCAGCTGGAAACATGCACATCGGGCAACTCAACATTTCATTGCTTTGTGCATGACTATGAATGACTGAGAAAGTGTGTCATGAATATTGATTTGGGGGCTACAGATTTTAGTGGGCAGACAAATTTGCAAACACAGAATCAGGGAATACTGAAGATCAACTATACGTTACTTGTCCCACGGCTGATGCAGAGAAAAGAAAATGGAAAAGCATCAAACTTTGAAAAGTTGAAACTAAAACGCTGAATGCTCTCTCCTAATGGGAGACTGTTGCCAAGTACTGTCTTAATCTGTAGTAAAGAGAAGCCTGAAGGAGTGCTAAAGACAGGGTCATGACAATTCTTGGAGAAAATGAAATGTGACTCTGACCATCCGCAGACATCCATGGAACTGCAGAAAATGTTCAAAGTCGGTTACGGCTAAGACCACAATTTGAAAAAACCAACACTCAACTTCCTATCTTCAACTTAACCTCAGTAAATTAAGGCAAGATTTAAAACAGTCAGAATTTCAACCAAATTCTGTGTTGCAGGATTACTATTTCAGACCCCAAAAAATAAAAAAGAAAGGAAGAAGGAGGTGACATGGTAAGAATGAAAGTCTTCCTTCAAGAGCTAGAAAAGAACACCTCTTAACAATGGGAAGGTAGAAAGGACAGGCTGGGCACATCAGAGTGCTGACTTTTACTTCAAGTTTTAAGATCTCAAATCTGCATCTCAGGCTTTCATCTGAAATAGTGCCTTTTTTTATTTATTTTTTAATTAGAGTGCAACTTTCTCAGAAGGCCTACTCCTTGGTCTGCACAAAGAAAATGAACACTTATTTTCAGTAGCTACCTTATGAAAATGGAAGGATTACCTCACTTCAAAACAAGACTCTTCTCTTAAAGGGCATAAGACATTTTTCTTAGCCATCACCCTGAGCAAATACAGCTTTTCAATGGACATCTGAGTCATGTGCTCTGGTGCCACATCACATGGTCCTCTGCAATTGCTTTTGTAGTCACCAGGGAAGCTCCAGCTCAGGGCCTGCCCTCCCACTACTATTTCCTTTGAGAACTTGGCAGACATTGAACATGCTCTTTGGCCTCCATGATAAAACTTCAGAGTGGAACATTTTGCTGGGTCATGCCCAATTACAGAATATATTTGGTGAGTTAAATAAAAATAGTGGGAAAATGATCTCAACACACTCCACTCTAGAAGCCAGGCCCTTGCTCAAACCATAATGCTGAAATTGAATCTGGCTATTTGTTGTTCCTTATTTTAGATGACACCAGGAACAAAGTGGAAACCGAATGACTATTTTTGGGTAGAGATGCTATGCAAGGGGATGTTCTCTGAGGGATATTCATACCCTTTCCCAAGCCCAACAACCCAGCCCCTAAGGAGGAAGAGGAGAAATACTAGCAGGGTTGGCCAGCATAGAGTACCTTTTCTTCACTGCGATGCATACAGTTGGAATCACTGGGTCTATACAAGTTGATGTGGCCCTTCTAGATTCCTTACTACCTGACTCTGCCACACAGCCAGAGTAACAACAGGATATATCCCTTGGGACATTCCCTTCCATTATTCAGGGGCTTTCTCCTCTCCCACATAACTAAGTAGGATGGTCCCAGAAGATAATACTTGCCCTTGTCATATACCCTCTTATCCCCTGCCACTTCTCCTACACATCCATGCCAGACAATGGGCCACAAACTCTAATTTTTATGTTTTCATCTGCTGCTAACTGGTGTGTAAGGCCCTGTCTCCCAGAGAAGTGATAAGATTTGCGATTTGAATTTGGGTTTAGAGGTAACCACAAGGAGAACAGACCTTTTGGCCTGCTTTTGTTCTAGCATAGACCCTTAAGTTACCCTAAGCTGACTAAGGTAAGGAGCCTCCTGTGACTTTCATCTTAGCCCATCAGTGTTTTTACTGGGGTGTATTCCTAAAGGCCCTGGCTAATATCAAAGTCTTATCCCATCAGGGATTAGCATCGATGCATACTCTTACCTCGGGACCTTGCAGGAAGAGGTGACCAGCTGAGCCCAGGATTCACCTATTTTGGTCTTGGGGATAAACAGCATTTTAAAACCTTCAGAATTTCATACCAATTCAATACCATCAATATATCTTATATTTTCCATTTCTAATCAAGGGATTTGGGCGTTGGGTGACGAGTTGAACTAATGTCCTTTAACACCATCCCACACTTTCTTTCTATAATATTCAACAATTCTGGATGGCCAAAGATGTTGATCCAATGGGCAACAGACAGTTTTAGATTCTAGGAGACAATTTCTTCTATAAACAGAGGCTCTCTTACTCTCTCCTGCAGACTTCATCTAAAATTAATTTTATGGGAAGTTGGACAACGTGACCTTTAATGGCCTCTCTGACTCTGGCATTCTAGGATGAGGAAGTCATGCTCCAAGCTAAAACTCTGTACTCATGTGGTTGCTCTCTCAAGTCACATGGAATAAAGAGAGAAGAAATACAACTTGGCCCCAGTCAAACCAGATCCCTGCCCTGGATTCTCCATCAAAGAGAAACATATGTGAAAACTCCACCCAAATTGTCCTTCTCTCAACATCCCTAACGCTCTTCCTGTTGCTGTGAAACATCAGAATTTGTCCTTCTCAGCATATGAGACCTCTGTAAAGTCAGGAGATTACAAATGGTCCTGGCAGTTTCCAGAAAAGTCTACTCTGTCATTGGGCACAACAGGGGAATCCACACATCTGGCCCAGGGAAAGGAAATGGAAAATACAAATAAAAAGGAAGTCAAAGTCGGGCGGGGTGGGGGGTGGCGGTGAGAACAGCTTGGTCTAGCTGAGCGAATGCAGACCCAAATCACCTCCAATTCTCACTGGGTCATTTTTTTTATTTATGTTTAAAGGAACATGTGGGTTTTAAGAATGTTTATTTACTCTGTCTTGATTCTCTGCTTGCTTGTTTTGCTCATTTTAGGATAGCCAAGTTGGTACAAAGAGTTAATGCAGCCTCGGAGTGACCAAAATCTGCCTTTTTAGGGAGTCTGCATTAAACAACAAAAGAGCATACAATGCAGACACTGCTACTTTCACTATGGAAGTAATATGATTAGTGACTCTTTTTAGTTCAATTCCAACATTTAGCATGTCAGTAGAGATTAGAATCCTCAATGCAATCACCCAAAGATCAACGTTTTGTATATCTTTCTCCTCCATCTATGTGATTCATCCTAGGAACTATTTATGTGTACCAGACAAATAATTCAAAATGAATGTTGTTCTAGATTTAGCTTCATACTACATGTGAGTGATAGCCCCCAAATGTGATTTCAAAATAACTTATCAATGAAACGGTTGTCGTGGTAAGCCAGGAAAACTAGATTATGACTGAGAAGATGTGATTCTCAGTTCAGACTCTGCTACTAATTGCCTATGTGACTTTAAGAGGTTCCTGAACTTTTGTAAACGTTCATGACATGAACTTTGAAATGAGTTTTGAGGATTAAATGTAATGTCTCATACAAACATGGAATATGTACATAGATATGCATTTTATGTTCTCATAAAACACAATATTTTTATCTTTGGCTCACTTATCTTAATGCATCAAATGGTACAATTATGAACATTAGAACCCTTAATCAGCCAACTGGGCTCTAATTTAATAAAGGAATTTCTGGAATCTACATCCAGCTGCTGAGCTACATCAAAATCCATGTGATCTTCTATTTAAAACATAAATTTTTTAGTATCTACAGGAAAAATAGATGAATGCATAAATTAATGTCTTAAATGCAGTATGAAACATGCTGTTGTGGTTACTGGTTTATCCATCCTGCATGATTTATTCATAAACAATGTAAGACTAGATAATCTATAGCATGGCAAACAAATGTGCCCTGGTTTTGTTCAGATCATTCCTCTAAGCAGATGCTTATCATAGCCCCCTCAAAGTAAAACAGATGTTGCACTGTTGAAAGTCTTGGGAATACATGTTACGAGAAGACTCTGTATGTCATATAACCCACAGTAGAGGTGAAGGGCTTGGCTCCTATTTGAATTCATATACACTTTGCCATGAGATTTCATTACACCTTAGTTGGCAACTAAATAGACAAATCCTTACTCTTTCATATCAACATGGCCAAACTGGTACCGGCATGGCAGAATCCCAGCAAATATATGCATAGAAAGGACAGCATATTTAGCCTGATTAAAAGAGTCAATGGATCCAACCCACTGATCAGTCCTTACAAGAGCTTTATGGAACTGTGCCCTGTAGGGAATCCTGGTCACTGCTAATGATGACTATCTTTAACTGTGCTTTAGAAATGTTCTTCTATTTCAGAGACCTCTGTGAACATTATAGAATATTACTTATCATTCATCTATCAAGTATATTTATTTAGGGGCTACCATAAGTCAGGTACTCCTATGACTGTTGAAGTCTCAGGAGATTCAAATATATAGAAGTCCAGACCCTGTTCACACAAAGTTTACTGTCCAGAAGAGAAGTTGCATGGCATAATAGAAATACCCCTTATACTAGGAATTTGGAATCCTAGGATATAACTCCATCACATGTAGTGGTTATTTGATAAATATGAGTTTACTTATTGAATGAAAGAATATACAAGTGTATGAGCGAATAAAACAAATACATAAACATTTTGCTGTTAACTGATCATATTAGGTAACTTTTTAAACCATCCTCCCCCAGGGCCTTCCAATAACACTTTAATTAAATCCAAACTCCTTACCCCAACATAAAAATATCTTCTTTCCTGGACACTGCTTTCCATTTTCTTGCTAGCCCACTATACGTCAACTATTCCTGGCTTTCTTTTAGACTCTCTACTTCACATCTTTGTACCAGCTTTCTAGCCATCTGCATCCTCTGTTCTCATCTTTACCTGATGGATATCTTTTTTTTTTCTTTCAGTTCCCATCTTAAATTTCATACCATCTGCCTGTTAAAGGAGTTGGAGTAGGTAAGTTTTAATTTCATTCCATTTCAGTGATTTTCTAAAATTCTGAGGGCAGCAGAAACAGGTGAGTGATTAGGTGTTTCGTTTAAAAGAGAGTTAAGTGTTCTGGACCCTGCATGGCCTTCCCACATCCCTGCTGCAATCAGATGGACCTTGAGGCCCTGACCCAGACCCCAGAGCTTCTTACCATATATTATTGTCTACATCCAAATTGAATGCTCCCTCACACTTAGGTGTATTTGAAGAAGCAGAATAAGAGCATAGGACATAGGCATACGCAATCTAGTTGACTTAAAGCATGTCATAAGATGCCACCCACTTCCTGTCCACACTGATGAGCCATCTGGTAAGTGACCTCAGAGCCATAGAGGGCTAGAATTCTCTTCATACTTCCTCAATCAAGCAATGAAGAAAATACAGGAAGATTTTAGGGATAGGTCATTCCTTTGAAGAAAAGAATTATAAATGGGTAAAGACAAAGCATCGGGCCAGGCATGGTGGCTCACGCCTGTAATCCCAGCATTTTGGGAGGTCGAGGCAGGCAGATCACCTGAGGTCGGGAGTTCGAGACCAGCCTGACCAACATGGAGAAACCCCATCTCAACTAAAAATACAAAATTTGCTGGGTGTGGTGGCACATGCCTGTAATCCCAGCTACTCGGGAGGCTGAGGCAGGAGAATCACTTGTACCCAAGAGGTGGAGGTTGTGGTGAGACAAGATTACACCATTGCACTCCAGCCAGGGCAACAAGATCGAAACTCTGTCTGCCCCCACCCCTCCCGCAAAAAAAAAAAAAAAAAAGCATTGGAGAAGCACTTCCTGAAGAACATAGTCTTCACATGCAGCACCGTTCAAAGGAAAATGGAAAAGTACATCTGGCTCCCTAGCTTGCTCAAAATATCCAGCTGTCAATAAAAGTCTGTAAAAATGCAAATCAGAGGCTGGGCACGGTGGCTTATGCCTGTAATCCCAGCACTTTGGGAAGCCAAGGCGGGCGGATCACGAGGTCAGGAGATCAAGCCCATCCTGGCAAACACGGTGAAACCCCATCTGTACTGAAAATACAACAAAAAAATTAGCCGGGCCTGGTGGCAGGCACCTGTAGTCCCAGCTACTTGGGAGGCTGAGGCAGGAGAATGGCGTGAACCCGGGAGGCAGAGCTTGCAGTGAGCCGAGATCACGCCACTGCACTCCAGCCTGGGCGATAGAGCGAGACTCTGTCTCAAAAAAAAAAAAAAAAATGCAAATCAGAAACACACAGAAGAATGCTTCCTAGACATCCCAAATTAAGTACATCACTTCAAACTTCAAGAGTAGAACCCTACCAAATTAGAGTGACACAGAAGCAAGGAACACACCACAGAACCTGCTTGTTGGTCTTAGAGTACAACAATCCCTATTCAAAAATGATCATAGAAAAACATATGTATACATCTACCACTATGGATTCTACAAAAAAAGACAACAATAGCATCTAGAATAGGAGCTCTTCAATGTTGACTCAGATGAGGAGGATATATTTGAAATTTTATTTTTACATGAGACAAAAGCAAGATTTAGAACTCATCTGTTTGCTATCCTCAAAAACTCTGTAAAACAGACTCTGTAAAAGAGAATCAGAGTGTCAAAGGAAAAATTATTCTGAGATGAATGAAGAGATAATTAGGAAACTGGATGAATTAAGAAATTAACCAAGGAAACCCAAAATCCAATGGTAAAATGAAAGTCCATATTTGAGGCAATATAAACAGAAGTAAAACTGAAACAATGTAAAATAATAATGTGGAAGAAGATTTAAAGAATATTTCTCAATATTGAGAGGAAAAATATAGAAGAGAAGATGACAGACATGGAGGACAATTTAGATCCAGATGAAGTGTTACTGAGGAAGGAACAGAAAATATATCACAAAAGAATTAATAAAATAGAAATTGCCCCAGAGAAAGAAAGACTTTATAAGTTTTATATGCTTATAAGGCTTTAAATAAAATGGCTTAGTGAGAACTAAATGAAATGAAATTTTTTAGTGACTAGAATTATTAGGGAAGTTCTATTGTGTTTTAAATCTCAATGATAAATTTAAAATCCTACAAAAATGAAAAGAGGAATGAAAGCTTATCTCTAAAGTAGCAAAAATAAGACTGGCCTCACCCTTCTTTGCAAAATCAAATAAATGTCAGAAGACAATGAAACGATTTGTCCAGAGCAATGACTGGAAAAGTCTATAACTTAAGAGATTTATGTCCAAGTTGTTCATGTAAAAAGGTTGCAGGAAGACATTTTACTAAGCTTAAAGTCACAAAAACATCAATCATTTTTATTCTCTTCCTGACAAAGCACACAAAAAATGAATGTCTGTCAACTAATAAAGAAAAAGAGAAATCAAGAACTCAAGACTGTGAAATCAAGACTGCAATAGCTAAACTATAAAGAAAATGGCAAGTAACTTTGAAATCAATTAACTTTTTAGGAAAACATATGAAGAACTGTTGTAACATGTGCACAAAATTAAATGCAAAGTCTGGAAAGGTTATATATTTTTAAAAATCAGGATTTTATCATAAAATGTTGATAGCATAACACCAGGTAAAAGGAATAAACACTGATAAATACAGAGAAGTAGAAAGTCAGGAAAAGTCCAGATAATTTACATTTCTCATTAGAAACTGGTACTTGAATTTGACAGAGGAATATAGGATTTAGTATATAGTTTATAAACAAAAGGATTATCACTAGTACAATTAATGAAAATATTTTGATCTTCCAAACCTCTACATAAGATGAAAACAGACAAAACCCAGAATAAAAAGGAAAAAGCAAGAAAGCATTAAACAAAGTTATAAAATTAAGCCCAAATATATGCTATAGCAACAGATGTAAATGCCTTAAGTTTTCCTAATAGGTGTTACAAAATCAAATACATACAGATCACCAAAAACAGTTAAATAAAATGTAAAAGATGGTTTTATTGAAATAATAGTATACTAGAAAGTCTTGCGAAAAACAATGATAACAACATATAAGGCAGAAAGCAATATCTAGGAAAAGAAGATAATATTTTGTGCTGAGAAAAGGAATCCTCTGTAATGAAGATATAAAGGACATATAACTTATGACACATACAATATATTCATCAAACACCAAAATCTATTTAGCAAAAACTACCAGAAATGAAGAGCTGAAAAATATTATACAATTGTCAGCCAGATTAAACAAATATTAAAAGGAATGAAATCTTTGAATAACATAATTATAAATAAGTACGTAAACCCATATATATACATATATTTCCTTATACCCTTCAAAAAGAAAATGTAAGTTCTTTTCAAATACCCCTGAGGCATTTTAAAATTTGTCAATTCATTTAGTATATTTGATAAAGTTCTTGAAAGAAAAAAACTGTATTCTCAAACTTCGATTTAATAAAACTATAAGGTCAGAAATCTAAGTTAAAAAATGAAATAAATCTGGGGATTTCCTCAATAAACATTAGATCACAAAGTAAATAAACATCAATTATACCTACTTTGGAAATAAATGAAAATAAGCAAATTCATATCAAGACTTACAGAATATTGACTCAGAAATTAACAAAGCACGTAAGCCTGTGAATTGACAGGAGATTACTAAAATTAATTAATTAAACAATCAGCCTAAAGAGTCACAAAATAAGAGTGCTTGCACAACAAAAGGCTAGAGAAGAAAAAATGCATGTAAGGAAAAATCATGAAAAATGGAAAATATTAAAACAGGTTCTCTGGGAAAACCAGAAAAGGAGAGGAATCTAGAGTCTTATTTAGAAAAAAATACAGCTAAAGAATTAGAATTTAAGAAATAATATCAAAAGAGATATCGGAATATTTCAGAGCACTAACATGTCAACAGACAGCACTTTTAATCTATCCAACTGGTAAAATTGGAGAGAAAATACCTAGTACTGGCTAGAGAATGATTACGCTACCATTGGAATGTAAATTGGAAATAGCGTATTTGGATCAAAATGTTTCATTATGTATCAAGTGCCTTACAAATATTCATACTCTTTTACTAAGTAATTACTTGTTAATTTATGCTAAGAGAGATATTAAAAATTTGGATGATTTATGTTTTTATACTACCTCCATATGTTGGGACATTAAGGAGCTGTTAAAAAAATTGCTTTTGAAGATTATTTTATGGCATGGTAAATCCACCCTATAATGGCTGGTATAAAAGAGAAGGATATAAAACTAAATATATAGTGTGAATTCTATTCAGTGAAAAGCAAAATATAGATGACAACACACTGACATGTTAACTGTAATTATTTTATGCAGTTATATTTTTGGTTATTTAAATATTTTCTATATGCTTTTCAATATGTTAATGAACATCTATTCTTTTACTATCAAAATAAACTCTTTAAAATAAATGTAAAAGATTCCTAGTCAAGATAACGTTGTAAACTTACACATTCAATACCTTTTCCTTGCTACACCACAAAAAGCAATTCTAGCTGAAATTTCAAAAATTAAAAGTTGTATCTATACCCAATACAAGATGAATATCTCTTATACACTGGAAAAGTACTGAAACAGACATCAAGGAAAAAATGCTGGAACCATGGGGTTGTTGAACTCTAGGTTAGAAACAGACAAAGGCAAAGAGAAGGCTGTCACTGAACACTGAATTAGGGCCACAAGCCTGACTCACAGCATAAAACTCGTAGGGTCTCCAACCTGAATGGGTAAAATGAGGAAAATTAAGGCTGTGAACTGTATCACCATGTACACGTGAGACAGGAGTGAACAGAGCAAGTCACACAGACCAGTTTCGTGACAAGCTGCTAAGTACTGGATCTACAATATCCCCAATACCACTATGAGACAGGAATCCTAGTCCACTAACATAGAACTTGTTTCTGGCCTGAGACTCTCAGGGAGCTACATGGTAACTACTGAAAATCTGCAAAACATGATGGATATTTAAAGGTTTATTTTTAAAGATAATTTTCACTCTAGATGAGCAAGCAACCTAAAATTCAAAACCAATACGAGAAAACAGAACCAAGAAGATATCCACAGAACTCAACAATCAGAGGAAAATTTGACTACAGAAAAAAGTGCTCATAATTGTCTTTGAAAAACCTTAAAAAATACTTAAAGTAAAAGATAATATCCTTTTGAAGAAAGCATTATGTAAACTAATAGATATAAAATGAGAAAAATGACTAATAAAATAATCAATATAGAAACTAGAAGACAGAAATAATACAACTGAAATTTCCAAACTCTATAGATGAAATTAACGCAAGAGCTTCCATGGTTAAAGAGAACGTTAGTGAACTAGAAGGCAGTAGTGAGGAAATAATTCTGAGTGCAGCACTGAGACATAACGAGGTTAAAAAAAAAAAAAAAAAGAAAGAAAGAAAGAAATCAAGTAGTATGGAGTCTCAAACATATACCGAACACAATTTCCAGAATTTAGGCCACAGCAGGACTACTGAGAAGCAATTTAAGCAGCTAACAATAGAGAACTTTTCCATAACTAAGGAAAACTCTAAATTCTCACACTAAAGGCACACACTGACTCAGCTGAGCATAATAAATAAAGACCACTCTGCACCTAGAAATACTGCAAGGCAGGTCTGCCCAAAGGGCTCTGAGTGGAATTAACATGTGCCACTTCCCAGCCAAAGCATAAGTGGGTGTAAGTTTTCCACACAACGTGGCAGCTCCAACCTGCCTTTTCTTGAGATGAAAACCTGGATCTGTGAGTCACCAAGTGGACTGCAGGAATCACACAATTACATAGCTCACTTTGTACAAGATTTTTGTTGTGTTAACCTACTAGATTTTGGAAGTACTAGTTACTAGCTTAACTTGATTAATAAAACACCTTTATGAGAAACACATAAACATGGTTACAAAATATTAAGAAAAAATTAAATTTAGAAGAAAAAGCAGCATGATAGCAATCTTGACATAAAAGATATCTGTAGAACTCAATATTAGGGAATAATGACAAGAAAATAAGTCTGTTTCATGTTCAGTACAGACACAATTATTTTTCAAATATTTTCAATCCACAGTTTAATCCACAGATGAAAAACCATGGATATGGAGGGTTGACTGTATATGGGTGTGCATTGCAGCTTTGCTCACAATAGCAAAAATTTGGAAATGATCATCTGTGTAGGAATGAATAAATAAGCTGCATCAAATTTATATGATGGAGTACTGTACAGCAGTTAAAATGAGTGAACACAATGTATATACCTCAACACAGATAATTCTGAAAAACGCAATGTTGATAAAATAAAAACACATTGTCAAAAGGTATAGTATAACACTATGATAATAATTTTTAAAAGTACTAAAACAATGCCGTACACTCTATAGCTGTATACAGATCTACACAATAAAAGGATAAAAGGACTAGCTACACACCAAATGCATGACAATATTTGCTTTGGGGAAGCTGGGACTAGGGAGAGGAATGTGAGGGACTTCCATTATTTCTAAATATTTTATTTCTTAATAATAAAAATGATCTGAAGTCCATATGACAAAATGTTAGCACTTTTTCATATTCAGTTGAGTTGGGAAAACATGATTAACATTACATTTTTCTCCATTACTTTTTAATTTTTAAAAATGTTTAATGAAAAAGCAAACAAACAAAACCTTTTCTTGTTTCCCTCCACTCCAAGTTGTCACTAGTCTATTTTTTTGGAATGCAGCAAGTCTTAAATTTGATCCTTGGCAGGAATGGAATAAGATATTATCCAAGGAGGGACTCCAACTCAAACCTCTCCCTCTGTGTAGTCTCACCAATCTGGTTTGTTGAACTTATTTCCTGGAGAACAAATCCCATCTATATTTTCAAGGCTTTCCCAATGGGCAGTGGGAATGATATAAGCTATAGCATGGCTGTGATTAACTCTGGCAAATGAAGAATTTACTGCTGTGCATGTGTCCTGAGTTTAGGTAACAGACAAATAAACATCCGTGATGACCTGCATCTGCAGGGTCAGAAGCAAACAGACCTCTGAGGGGAGTCAGAGCCCTGAAGAATGTTAATGCTTCAGAATCAGAACACGCTCTTGCCAAGACCCTGAAGCAAAGAGGGACTGTGCTGGTTGGAGAGCAGCAGAGACCTTTTCTAAAGGCAGGCAATACAACTAGAAAATGTGATTACTGCCTTTCAGGAGAGAGGAGAGAAACTGACCACAGCAACTGCTGTGATACCAGCCTTCTGTTCTTTATTATTCACAAAATCCAGGGGCAAATTATCCTGTATCAGCTACCAAATCATGGAGAAGGGTAGGCATTCCTGGGATAGTTAATGGCTTTTAATAACTACATGCCCTCTAGATCCTTGAGAAGAAGACCTGTGTCTTAATCTACCAAGTATTCCCCATAGTGCTTTGCACAGCACTTTGTCCTTCATAGGCACACTATACATGCACATACAATGGGAATACCTATATACACATATGAATATAAATACATATGGATATAAATATACATATATGCATACACATGAACATATATGTATATATGTACATGAATACAGTTACAGATATAATTTTTACATATTGCAAATATATGCACATATGTATACACTATACAAACACATATAGTACACATACAGATATACACACACATATACATACTGATCTAAACTTTTTTTCCCCATTGTCCTTCTTCCTGGCCTAAGCATTTTAGAGAGTTTGGCCTTTGATTAGTATTATTCACCATCTTGGGTTCCAGTGTCTCTAACAGGCTCTTGCATTCTTCAACGTGTGATAGGGTGAGTTCTGAGTTGAGAGCAACCTAAGCCTGTGCTTGGCTGGATGTGTAACCACACCATCAGAACAGATTCTTTGGGACTTGGAGTGCCAGAGAGAATAGAAGGGATTTCTAAACAAGCTGGGCTGCAGGCCATCAAATGAGCTACAAGTTACTGATGCACTTTTAAAACAAAATTGAGATTTGAACCCAGTATCGAATACTCTTGCCTCTTGAAAATGGTCGCCTTTAAACATCCACACTGAACTCAGGCCAGGGCTCAAGCCCAGCTCTCATTACTCACTTCTACCATAGCTTTTGTGATCCCCATTGAACAACACCTCCTCTTTCAGCTGTGTTCTGAGCAAGCACTGTGTACTCCTTTGCTGGGCTGAGCCTGGGCGAGGCCTTGAAATAAATAGGTCAAAGTCATTGTCCTCTGAATCAGCAGAGGCTTTCTATGAGGTTCAGATTAGATGAAAGTGATCTATGCCAGAGGAAAACCGCACCCCTCAACTCCTTTTCTATAATGCCAGCATATTTTCTCAGAGGAAAGGCAAACACCCCACCCAGGGAATAGCTGAACAAAGCTTTGATTTTGTGGAATGGGAAGCAGAGGCCTGAGAAGCTAAGACCTATCCATTCTGTAGTCAAGTTAAATACCAAGGTGAGTCGGCACTCATCCACTCAGCCTTCCATGGGGCTTTCTTTCATCCAAGTAGAAGGTTTCCTTGTCCATACACCCAACCTTACCAGGACTTAGAAAAGTGCTTAATAAAATAAAAACCAGGAGAAGAAACCAATATAAACCCAAAAGGGTAATATTAAGTTAATTTTAATTCATAAGCTCTCACAGAACCAATTACTTGTTTATTCCAAAAGATTTCAAATATTCTGGCATCCAGTGAGGACAGCTTCTGAAATGCCAAAATATAACCTTACAACCCATGGTAAATTACAAATCTATAGCTGGTGGTGATAGGCATATGAAAAATCTCACCTACCATGTCTAGAGGGAACAAGGCTGTGGTTGAAACGTAAATGTGGATAAAGCACTTTAAACTCTACACTATGCTGTACTGATAGCTAGCAAAGTGATATTAAAGATGGTTTCATCTGGTGAGACCCCTTAGTTTTTCTCAATATAACACTAGCTACTATAAATATCATGGCCCATGTGCTTGCCATCCCAGAGTCTCAGAAAGCTAACTACTATTATCTAATCAGCAAAGTACTAGTCAGCAAAGTGCTAAACTAAAACTGTGAATTCTAGATGACAGCCAAACTCTAGCTCGGATTATCTCAAAGATGTGATGCCAGAGTCAAGAGCAGGTAGTAGATGATCGGTCAATGGAAGGATGGCTATTACCCAACTTGAACTGTAAGCATTTTGGAAAACAGCATTTGCAAGAGAATGCAAAATAGAAAGCCCCCTTAAACCAAACAAATATGTGCATGTTGGGTTTTGCATTTGAAACTGTACACATCTGTTTGTCTTAAAGCTGTTTGATCTAAGTTCAGGTACCAGGTACCTTATGGCTTTCATGATTCTAGGTGAAGAAACACTGTACTAGGAATGAAGGCACCCCAATCCTATTCCTGACTCCATAGCTAATTCATCCTTGGCCATGTTTTTGCCTCAGTTTCCTCATCAGTTAAATAAGATTAGTCCACTATTACATTTTTGCATACCGTAAAATTGAACAATTTTTTGAGACCTGGATGGAGTAAATCTTCACTTATGTCCATTCAAATAAAGAAAAGAAATCACACAAATGGAAGAATGATTGCATCATCCCTTAGAAATTAAAATGTTCTATATTAGAAGACAACTGAACACCAGAGTTTATTCATTATGTAAGACTTGTTGCAGAAGCTCAGCAAATAAATATTTCTATGCACCCCTAAAAAGAGAAATCAACTGATTTTTAAGATAAAATACTTGACTATACATATGATTTAGGTACTGGTTTTTATGGGGGTTTTTGAGATAGGATCTCACTCTGTGACTCCACCCAGTGCAGTGGTGTGATCACAGCTCACTGCAGCCTTCACCTCCCCACTCAAGCAATCTTCTAACCCCAGCCTCCTGAGTAGCTGGGACCACAGGCACATGTCACCACACCCAGATAATTTTTTATATTTTATTTGTAGAGACAGGGTCTCACTATGTGCCTAGGCTGGTCTCGAACTCCTGGGCTCAAGCAGTCTTCCACCTAAGCCTCCCAAAGTGCTAGGATTATAGGTGTAAGCCACCACATCTGGCCTGTGATTTAGTTTTACCTTCTCGTTTTAAGCTAAGAACCTAAACCTCTGAGAGGGGAAGCAAGGTTGTGAGAAAATATGTAAATGCCTGGGATTAAAGCCACATGATAAGTGTTCCATCAATCTCAGTCACAGGACCCCATGTTCAGGCATTTTTTCCGTCAGTTACTTCATTCTACTAAACATTTTTGCTTTGATGGATAATGATAATTTTCTTGCGTAAAACCAAGGGGTAGCAATAATCACGTATTTACCCTGTGTGCCAAACTAGACATATTTTCAGGGCAATAACCTTACACTAATCTTTAAGAATTACATGATTATGAGGGTTTTCATCAGAGCAATTAAATTAAAAAGAAATGCTTATCAAAATTAGTACTTTCTATGAGCAAACTTTGTCCATTTAAATGTGGGAATAATAAAACAAAGTGTTTCTGGACATTCCAGGCAGAGAGACTAGGTGGCAGATGGGAGGTGGCTGCTATGACTAGGAAAAATACTGCTTCAGTGAGCACGGTGCCACAGAAACCCAGCCTCTGGCTTTTGCAGGTTAGCCTAGGAGAGGCAGTCATACTTAATACCTATGATTATTGGAGCCACAAAATAAAAATTGGAAATCTTCCTCAGGCTAGGTAAGAATCTCATGTGTATGCCAAGTGTAATGAGTCTTTGAAAGAAGAACAAGAGGAGGTACACAGCTGGGAGAGGAGTCAGGGGCAGAGCCTCGCACATCCACATCCTGCTGGATGGGGGCTGGAAAGGCTGCCACTCCCCCTGTGCAATTCCAAACACATTCTGGTACAGGAACATTTTAGGGGGCTCTCTATTGATGAATGGGGAACATGAAAGACAGTACTTTATGTGTGCCTTGGCCTAGGCATATTTGTTGTTGTTCTTAGTCTGGGTTTAGCCCTTTATATGCATTACTTGTTTAACAGTCCCAACATTCCTATGAGTTAGATACTATCAGTATCCCCATTTTACAGATGACACAACCGTGGCACATAGAAGGTCAGTAATTTTCTCGAGGTTTCACAGATAGTAAGTGAAAACATGAGGATAAAAAATGAAATTGCCCATGCAACTATTAGTGTCACCCCACATTGTCTCCTGAAGCTGAGAGAAATGGAGAAGTGTATTCTGTTTGCTTTAGAAACGAAGTCCAATTGACTTGATTTCTCTCACCCTTAATTACCACAGCAAAATCTTAAGTCAGAGAGAAAGAGAGAGAAGAGAGAGAGGCCTTCCCAAGATGAAAGAGTCACCCTACAATATCACTCATGCACCATCTGGTGTGTGTTCCCTCCTCTGTAAATAATGAAGAAGGTGTTGATGGAAGGAAGGAATGCAAGCGGAAGATTTACCAGTAGGAAGGAATATGAGAAGAAAAGATTCTTAGGTTGGTTTATTATGAGCCCAGTCAATTATAAGCAGCACATTTTGACACCACTGTAAATAATACACTCTGTCAGAGTCAGCTGATGGAGATTTTCTGTTCAATATATTGTCATAGACACATGATGAAGGGGAGATGTGGGGTGGCATATGCGGTACACAGGAATAAATATGTGAATAATCTCACCAGCTTTGAGACTTCCAAATACTAACTATGACAGATATGAACTACAGTGCATTCCCATTATGAGACTACGGGACTAATGATGATAAGTCGAGCAGTCTAATATCCATCTTTACCGTGTACAGCCAGATCTGATGGTTCTGCTTGAAGGGGCATCATTTGACCTGGCCTATTTCCAGTCATGTAATAATGTGAAGCATTTAACTGGGTCAAATGGAATGCTAGAGCGAAAGGGATCTGAAATCATCCACCACAACCCTCCCATTATACAAACGAGGGAAATCAGACTAAGTGAAGTTAATTGCCTTGTCCAAGATCAGTTGCAAAGCTAGTTACAGACAGTTTTACTGAACTCAGCAAAACTAAAAGAGGGCTGACCTTATTTCAGGTCTAGATGGGGTATTAGGGAAATGGAGGCCACTTTGGGGTGAGAAGTAATACCCTCAATATTTTACCCACCCTGAACCATGACTATGAAGATTATTTATTTGGCCATTTGAAGTTATGTGCATTGTGATTGTTTAGTCAATTTGTCCACAAATGATAGGACTCATCCCATTCACTATTGGCTGATATTATCTAAATCTTACATGGCCAATGAGCTTTGCTCAAGTTCCAAACCTTTCCAGAGGCCTTCCCAGACTGCACCACTCTCTTTGCCCTCATTGCCTCCCATACCCTTGGTATCACTGACTTACAGATTATACTGGATTCTTAATCGCTCTTGTATCTTTAACTTAACGATCTATTTACAGTGTCAGTTACTTAAGCTTGAGGAATGTAGCTCATGAGATGCCACCAAGAGTGAGGTGAACTCCTACACTTTACTCCCAACCTTGGGAATCAGAAGTTCTGGTGAGTGATGGGTAAGATTTTTAAAGACTTCCCCAAGGGGTCGTTCTATACCCTACAGTTCGAAAACTCTGCCATAAAGAACCTTTCTGACCAGCATTGGTTCAGAAGACATGATGCTAGCTGTTCTTCTGTTTCTGAGATTTCAGATATGACACTATTTAGAGGGAAACCCCAAAAGATACTCCCCCACCCATACGCCTGCATTCAGCACAGGGGACTACCACTGTTACCATCCATCCCTGCTGGCTCCTTTCAGAAGCACTGGGTGCAGGCGCAGTGGCACTTTGAGAGCCTGCAGCCAGCAGTGAGGATCAAGGAGCACTCCTGACCTTCTTGTCTAATCCTGAGATCGCTCAGCCAGCTTGGTCCTGTGGTTCACACTCACTTGAGTGAGGTTAGGAGCTCACTGAATTCTTTCTAAACTTCAGAGACAACACCTTTCCTTTGTGTTAGTTTAGGCATATCTTCTAACTGGGCCCTCTCCCTGCTAAGGATCGAGCAGTGCAAGGAGAGAATGGTGTTTTTGAATCAGAAGAACAGATTGTGCATGAACCATGCACCCTCAACCCAACCACAACCCAGGCAAACATTAAGTAATTGGCCCTAATTAGCAAAACTAACGGCAATATTAGGAAACAAGCTGATGATAGACATTTAAATGTCACAGATATGTCTTTGAGCATTCCTGCCTCATAAAACCTTCCCCAAAATTTAAAAAAATTCTCTTTGGGGCTTGCTACTGCATTTCTTTTAGAGTCTGAAATCTCCCTCTGTGCTTTTGTGTCACAGAGATAATAATAGACCTGGAGAGAAATGTGTATGTTTGTCTTTGTTAGATTCAAATTTAATTTAGGTAAAATATTAATGGAGTAAGCAGCCAAAAATTAATTTCACTCATGTTTATATTTTACAAATCAAATACTGAGTTCAACTACTAAGTATTCATCATAAGCTTACTTATTTTAAATTTTCATCATAGTTCACTTAGGCTCAATTTTGACAACACAGTGTATGTACATATGGCAGGTATGCACATATACATTGTCTAAACATATATCTCTAAATTGCCAGAAATTTGGCAAACTTTATTTAAAAAAGTCTGCATGTTTGAATCATCCAAAAGCCATCTGAATACACATTAACATATACATTTGGATTCAAATTTATGAAACAGCATGAGAAATAGCTTTCTTAACTCCACAATGATAAAGAATCAAGAAACAGATATTTTTTCAATTTCTTCCCATTACATTTTAGGTCCACATTTAGATGTATCTGGGAAGATCTCTAAACTGACACCACTGTGAGAGGCCCCTGGGATTCACAAATATCATTTCCATGACACTCAGAAAATGGGGGAAAAGAGGAAAATGTGAGCGGCGATAAATTGGAGCTAATCTCTTTCTGCCACAACCTGAAATGATACTTGGCCAGGTAATCTCCCCATCCTCCATGCTGTAATAAGAGCTTGTCTCTCTCTCCCAGATGCCCAACCTGAGTACTAGTATCTCCCCCAAATGCTTGTACTAGAAATTTCCTAATGGGATTCCAAGGCTCTGAAAGAAGGAGAGAAATGAAAAATAATTCTGTCATGCAATGAGCATTGTAAGTTTAAAGAATAAGCAAAGCCCAGTGTTTGAGGCCTGCTATAAAGAAAACAAATAATGGATTCTTTGGGGTCATAAAGCTCAACGAACCATAAAACACACAGAGAGCCTCTGACGAGGGTCCTCTGAGCCTTCTGGAGCTCTATTCAGTGTGATGCTGGGCCCTGACCCGCTGCTTATATCCCCTCAGTCCAAGCAATGAGATTCTTCCTTCTACATGTGAAAAGCACAGATGCCAAGGGTTCTCAGGCCTCCTGCATCACCACACATCTGTGTTTTGATAATGTCTTTGGGCACATGTGATCTCAAGGACACCTCTGTTTCACACTAAGGGGAAATGAAGCCCCATCAATAACAGAGTTGCCGCTGACTAGGTGAATGACTTGCGATAAGTCACTAGCTTCCCTGCTCTTCAGTTTCCTCATCTGAAAATCAGTGATACAACCTACCTTATGGTTGTTATGAGGACCAAATAAAATAAGCAGGTAAAGCCACTTGGCGGAGGACTGGCTCAGAGGAAGCTTTAGCAATGACCACCAACCCTTAGGTTGGTGGAAGAAGCAGGACTGATCCAAGGGCCTTGTTTGTTACAAATTCAATCAAATGAGCATCCCAAAGTAGGTGAGGAGAGGTGGCAAATGCACCCATTCTGCTCTTCCCAGGGCACCTTCTGGAAAGGTTTTCCTGGTTCCTCTGCTGTCACATTTTCTGTTGTACTTTAAGCCTTGGTGTGAATGTCACTGGATTCTGGGCATTGTCTTCTCTTGCCTGCCTGTCTTATTTTACTCTTGTTTACTGTTTTCCTCACCAGATGTACACACCTGAATTCAGGATTTACCCAGAGAAGCCTGCCCAGAACTTTGAGCACAGTAGGTCCTCAATAAACATTTCCTAGGGGGCTAACTGAAAGGAAAACAAACAAAACAAACAATAAAATTAAGATGTTGGAAGAAGATGTGCTCTTATCTTGGCTCTGGCAACAAATATCTCTTTAACCTTGGAAAATTTCTTTGGACATCAGATTCTTCAACTGTAAAGATAATCTCCAGTTTCCTTTGTGGCTCTAAAATTCTCTAACTTGAAGAAAAATAGCTGCAAAAGGATTCTTTGTTATCTGGTCTGCTAAGCTGTTCAGGCAGAGGAATGAGACCAGCTGAGCCTGGATCTATCGCTGTGTCCAACTTTTTAAACTCAAGTTCCTTCTATTTCTTCCAGTTGTTCTTGCTGGTCCTGTTTTATTTATTTATTTTTTTAGACTATGCAAGTTCAAAGCAATGAGCCCATTGCTATGATTAAAAGACCACTGGGTCTGTGCCATCACTATCTGACAGGGCTGGAACCAAAAGCTCTGCACACCAAGAGGAGAAAATGTGTTCACAAACCAGAGAAGTCCTGTTTGAGGAGTGGGAAGGGACTGGCAGCTCAGGTAGGTGGAGGGAGAAGGAAGGTAGGTGCCACTGGCTCTGGCTGCAGTCTGCCCTAACAAAGCCCCATCCACCTGACAAATTGAAGGCTTGGCCAGAGTTATGAGTTTTCTAAACTCAATCAGAACGCAGCCTGCTCTGACCTATAGAAGGTCACTCAACCATATTGAATATTTGTCAGCATTCCATGGCTAAAGATAAAGTGAATGGACGTCCAAGACAGATTTAGAAATGTCCCTATATATCCCTGGAAACTGTGAGCGTCTGTCTGGGTGTGAAGAGCACAGGGGTGGATTTCCCTTCCCTGAGCACCAATGCTCTACACATAGGAACCTGTAGTGCCTGCTCCAAAGCCAGCATCTTGTCACTGTCACTCAGCAGCTTGAGAAGCAAAGGCACAGGGAGTGCCACACCTCCCTGCACAAGGGTTCACTTTGAAACCCGTAGAGAAGACAAGGGCAACAGCATGAAGAGCCTGACCTGCAGGTGGCCCAGCCCACATTCCGCAGGGCTCATGTGGAACCCCAAGTGGCCTAGGTCATCACAGCCATCCTAGGAGGGCAACACAAGCCTGGTTTCATTTTCCACCCTTTCACCATTTACAGCCCAATGACAATGGAGTCTTTTCTTCACACACTTATTTTTCACTCACAGAAAGCATTAATGACTCTGCATTTATTAATGTACTCCACATTTGTCCTTGAGCACTGTAGGAAGTGGGAGCCAATCTCTATTTCACTAACTCTACCACCAACCTCTACTCACTTGCTTCTCACATGAGAATAACAGAGACATGGTTCCAAGGCCCATCACCACAGAGCTGGGCTCTCAAGCCATCTCTGGCACCTCTCAGAATACAGAAACGATATCATGTTTTCATATAACTAAAGCCTAGTGTGTCTGTTTATTTCTCCAGCAACAGATTTAAAGTAAAAACTGGGGAAATAACCAATATCCCAAAAGTTAAAGCATTTTGCTTCAGCCCAGTTTCTCCCTAAGCTTCACAATCCATCTGGAATGTAGGCTTTCTTTTTGTCATCTGTTCGGTCTTTTTATCATTATCCTTTGCCAGAAAGACAAGTGTTAGCAGGACCTATGAGAGACCGAATCTTCATTCCTGAACTTTGCTTCTAGATAATGGCTTTTTGCTTCTGGATAATGTCTTCTGAGAACTGCTGTGGCCTAAGGTACTGATGACCCAAGCACCAACCCCTCTACGAGCATGGCACTTGGGACATTTGTGTGAAAAGTATTCACCAAGGACAAGATGAGTGGGGGTGATTCTATGAAGTCTTTCAACTTCTCCCAACCCAGAAGGCAGTGTAACATCAAAAATGTAATCAGTTGCTGACCTGGACATTATGTCTCCTTCTGGTTATTTCTTGTTTTAGCCTCTCTGAAGAGCAGGAAGAAAAAGTGCTTGACTTGTAAAACCACTCTTGATTCAGAGTCATGGGTGGCCTTCTCAGTCCCCTCCCCAGAGGGAAGCCTCTCCCTTCTGCTCTGAGAGGTAACATGCCATGGCCTCAGATGACTGCATCAGCCTCTAGTGGCCTGAGTGAATCTAAGCAGCTTCTGGGGCCTCATGAAAGAGAAACTTAGGGTGAGAACATTGGGAAGGACTGAAAGCCCACATCTTGGCAAGGCCAAGTTATACTTCTGCCAATGCCTTCCTGTGTGGCCTGGAGAAGTCACTTCATCTCCTCCAGAGCCTCAGTGTTCTCATTCACAAAGAGATGTGCTTGGGCCGATAATCTCTAAGCTCCTTTGCAAGTGATATATTCAATGATACTTTCCCTTCCTTAAGTACTGGGAAGGACTATGTCATATAGATTATTCTTAGTTAATCTAAAAAACTAAGTAGATTACCAGAGAATGGTCTAGCTTATGGGGCAGAAACATGGTGGGGTGGGAGGGAAGGATAATCCAGGCTGTGTTTCATGAGAAACTTAAGACTAAGAAGGGTCTATATCTTAATTACCTCTGTAAACCCAACTCCTAACACAGTGCCTGGCTACTGGCATTAATGAAGAGTTGTTTGATTAATCTATAAATGAATGCAACTCAAAAGCCAAGCAGACACTTAACGGCTGGGTGGCAGTGTGTGCGTGTACAGGTAGGTATATACATTCACACACACACACATATATCCATACCATTTATCACAGATCACTTACCATCCAGCACTGGTTTTATTTTTCTAGATGGTGAGCTCTTTGAAGATGGAAAGCTCATTTATTGTTGTATCCTGAGCATCTTGCCAGAGCCTGGCCAATGTTAAATGCTCAGTGGCACTTATTGGATGGATGGATGAATGGATGGATGGACAGACGGATGAGTGAATGGCCTAAGGTACTCATGGATGGATGAACTGATGGGTGGGTAGGTAAGCGGGTGGATTTATGGGTTAGCTAAGTGGTGATATGCAGTTTGTGACATATTCTGTGTAACCTCAGTTCCCATTGCTCCTCACATAAGAAAGAAAGAAGCAATCATGTTTCAGCATTTTTTAGCTTTGGGAAAGGGAGTAGGAGAAAAAGCGGGGAGAAAGAGGGAGTGAAGAGATAGGAGGGGAGAGAAAGGAAGAAAATTAAAGAGAGAGAGGAGTGAATAAGAGTTAGAGAGAGAAAGAGAAAGATTAAAACTTAACAAAACCCAAGAAAAGTCAGAACTCATTTTCCATGGGCAGGAGGAGATGTCTGTTCAAGGTTCACTATAATCAGGACATTGATGCTTTGGAAAAATAAGATATTAAAGTTCTTGAATGCAAAAAAGAAAGAAAGAGAGAAAAGGATATGAGAAGGCAACAGTTACCAAGAAAATGAATTAGGAGAGAAAACGAATTATACTTTTTATTCTTCTGTTACTAATCCTTTTGGATTTTAATGTTTCTATTTTTAAAGAGCCTTAAAAAAAGCAAAGGTGAGGTGGAGTGGGATAATAATAAGCCTAAGCGTCAACCATGCATTTGGATTTGGGAATTTGTCAAAGGCGAGGGACTGAATTTCCACCTTGACATGCAAATGCATTCTTATTTCCTATGCTGTCACCCAAGTCACTCTGGTTACATCAGTGTTCAGCTGGGTCAGGGCATTTGGATGGGCTCACTCTAAGAGGGTGAGAATTTGATCCCATGACAAATGAGAATGGCTACCTGGCGCTGCAGGTGAAGAACAGGCTGGAGCAATCTCAGGGCTGGGGCTAGAGGAAAACACAAACCAGCAACATGATCCATGGCTTCAGTCAATACTCAGGAAAGCCTATTTCTGTTTCCCCAGTGCGTTCCTGAGAGCAGTGTTGATTACCAGATAACCAGAGTCTTTGGTCTTTCACAGAATCAACAGCTTGGCAGCCACAAAGTGACAGGCATCAATACTAATCGCACAAGCCTGTCTGCAGCTGGACCCCAGGACATGCCGTGCTCCACCTGCCTGTCCAAGAAAGGCACGCCAGGTCCTCCCCATGGAAACCACTAACAACACTTATTAGCTGTTTCCTTGCCTGCTAAGTGGTCTGTGCCTCGTTCTGGCTCCCATTATTATATTCATTTCAGCCTGTGTCCTGAAACCTGATACCTTTGTACTTGGGGGGTGTGGTGTCTGCCACCTGACAATGATTTGACATGACACAGTGACAGAAAACAGGGAGAAAGGATGGAAATAAAAGAATAAGAGATACAAACAGCTGCACTGGCGGCTCCAGGCAGGGGTGCCCATCAACACAGATACCTGTGAGAAGGAACACAGGCCCCACTGCCACCCCGGCCAGATCACTTAATTCAGCTGCACTGGACTGGGAGACAGCAATCTTCCTTTGCTGAACAAGGTCCCATGCAACATTATAGTGGGTTCTTCACTTACACTTCTGAGTTCAATGTGGCTCCACTTCTGCCCATTCCCTCCCCTCCCAATTCATCCTCCAGCAGTCCATTCTGTCCTTCTTCCTGGGTCTCTGTGCTGATAATCACAGCTGCCATTAGGGTGGTGGCACCGGTGACACGCATGGCCACCACATGCTAGTGCTATAGGCATTCAAGAGACCAGCTAGGGCATGTGGGGAGGGTGCAATGAGGTGAGCCCTCAGCCCGTGGAAGCCACTATGCAGACACAATACTGGAAACAGTGGGGTTTCCAAAGAGCAATTTCAAGGCTAGGGTCCATGACTAACTAGCAGTGACATGAGCCAGTGATAAGCCTATTCTGCACCTCATCTGTAAAATGAACAAGATGGACTAGATCACTGATGCTTGAACCTTCTGTTGTTACATTAAACAATAAAATTTTTTCATTAAATGATATTTTCCTTTAGACCCCAGTGTATTGAACAGATAAAAATGGAGTTGGAAGCCAGTTTTGGGAACCCTGTTAGCTCCACCCTGATGGGTCACCACTTGTTCCCCCTGCACCTCTGACAAGTCTCATTGGAATGCTAGAATTCCACATAGCTCAGTGTGAAAGGCATGGGGCCAGATCACCTCAAAGTTCCCTTCTAGGCCAAATGTTGCTTTGGGTGAGGCATGGGAGACAGAGAAATTGTAGGGAAGGTTTGGGGATTTGCATTGTGTTAGAATGATCTTTCCTCTAGCATTTTATGTTCTCTTTTTGTCATCAACAGCCCTACAGCTCAGGGCTCTGTGGAGATCTATGGCAAGACAGAGCCAGTGAAGGAGCACCACACCAGCAGCGTCCCCAGGCCCACACCCACGACATTTCAGAAAGTTCAGCTTTCATTTTTATACACACTCGAACTAAAATACAGGGAAAGAAGTCAAGGGAAAGTTTGGAGATAATCAGCCAGGACTCAAGTTTCACAAAAGGAAATTAAGCACCAGTACACTTGCTATATTTAGGATCTGTATTAGTCCATTTTCACACTGCTGATAAAGACATATCTGAGTCTGGACAATTTACAAAATAAAGAGGTTTATTGGACTTACAGTTTCACCTGGCTGGGGAGGCCTCACAATCATGGCAGAAGGTGAAAGGCATGTCTCACATGGCAGCAGACAAGAGAAGGGAGCTTATACAGGGAAACTCCCATTTTTAAAGCCATCAAATCTTGTGAAACTTATTCACCATCATGTGAACAGCACGGGAGACCACCCCCATTATTCAATTACCTCCCACCAGGTTCCTCCCACAACATGTGGGAATTCAAGTTGAGAATTAGGTGGGGACACAACCAAACCATATCAGGATCTATCATCTCTTTATCATCCACAGCACCACCACCATCACCAATGACAATGAATCCAGCATAGGTCTAAGTTATCATCCACTCGGATAATAACAACAGGTAGCACTGATTATACTCTTATTATTGCTTATTATGAGGATGTTACATTTATAACTGCCCTAGAGCAAGGCACCATTATTGTCACTTTTAAAAATGAGAAAACTGAGCTACATACAGAAGACTAGTGACTTTCTCAAGCCCCAGAGTTTGCAAGTAGTAGAGCAGTGATTTGAACTTATGCAGTCTAACTCTGAAGTCTGTGCTTTTAACACTGTCATCACCCAGGGAAGCAGGCTGACGCGAGGAGAGAACTGAGCTGTAGTAGGGCTCACACAAACTGTGCAGTCAGCAAAGTTGCTTTTCAACAGCAAAAAGCTCCTAGTTATGGGCTCGTTTGCATCCATGCTCCTCTCTGCATCAGCCCGCCTCAAACACGTACATTCACTCCCCAAGGTACCTGGTTATTATCTTGCTTGTTCTCTACTTAAAGTATTCAGAAAATATTTAGATCTTTTTTTTCCACCCAGATGTAAATAACTGATAATAGGTTAATCTGCTTCTTCCTCCCAGGGAGAGACGAATTTTTCACCAGAAACCAAAGCCTCGAACTGTAGAGATAAAGCTCCACTTGTAAAATTTCAATATCAGCATAGAATAAGGATTATGAACTCTTGAAATCATCAGAGTCTTCCCAGTGCCCCTGAAGTCTATTAGGTGGTTTTTAACTCATTAGGAAAAAACTATCCAGATGGAGAAATGGATATAATCTCTACTCCAGATACTATTCAATGGAAAAAATAATCAGAAAGCTTTGGCCTTGAATTTGTGGAGGCAGGGGAGGGGGTTGTGGGACAATTAGGAGGTTGAAATCACTCACAGACCCTATCTGAAACTCTATATTCTATACTGCCACCCTTGGATCACCCTTGGGTTAACATTTCCTCTGGACATTCTAGCTCCCTTAGGTTATTTATTTACTTACATTTGATATTTTCTTTTACAGAGCAGAGAAAATGGAAGGAAAACAATATTTCTATCCCTAAAAACACTCACTGTGGATCCCTAGGAGGAAACAGTAGAGCTCCAGGAGACAAAAATCCAGCTCTCAATTCCCTCCTGCCTGCCTGGAGAAATCACTCAGCACCCATAATGAGAGGATGCAGTGGCTAATTTTGTACCATAAATTATAAGGCTAATACTATGACTAAAAAGTGATACCATCAGCTCCTTTCCTTCAAGGCTGTTAGATCTTAGTCAATTACTTACGAACGAAGATTTAAAGACTTCAGAATCCCCTCTGCCAACAAAAGATGCTTTTACTGTTAGCTTTCTTTCCCCTTGAAAAGATTCTTGAACTCCCCTGGAAGGGGCTCCAGTGTGTTCTCAGCATTTATAGGAAGAGGTCTGCAAGGGAGCAGCAATTAACAATGCCAGGCTAATAAAAATCCTGGAGCCTCAGTATCTTCTGAATGATACTGCCAACACTCCTAGGGTAGCCTAATACGAGAGGAGAAAACACACAGAGATGGGGGAAAATATACCTTGTTTCCGACATATTTCTCAAGCTGTTTAAATATGAAACAAAATCCTACCAGGCTACAAGTTTCCAGCTGTTATGATATCATAAGATAAATTTACAGCTAGAGAAACAGCATGTTTGCTTTTATAAAGTATGGAAATATAAATGTTCCAAGTGTTAAAACTGTCCAAACAGATTAATTCAAGTAAAAATAGTTGTCTCGGATCTGGTTCTCTCACATTTGCTTTCTTTTTATAGAGCTCACCAGCACACTTCTCTCAACGCAGAGAGGAGAGGAAGTGCAATTCCATCTCGGCAGGCACCTTTTCTGCATTTGGAAACCGAAGGAGCCCTACAGCAGGGAAGCTGGGTGGCCCCTGCCCAGGCCCCCATGGCTGATCTATTAATTAAAATCTTAATTTAGCCTCTTTGCAACAGAAGAAAGACACCATGAAAGGGGGCTGAGGCTAAAAATCTTACGATGTGCTCCCATTTGGGGATGTTCATTGTAGCTACAATGAAAAAAGAGTTTCTTCCCTCAGTGACTTTGAAAAGAATAGAGTGGTGATTAACAGCAATATTTTTTTTAATGAAACGCAACCCGTCATCCCTGTCATCTTCTGGCCATCCTCGCTTGTACGCGCCTCCCTGACAAGAGGAATAATAATCGTCATACATCACTGCTCTCCACGTCCAATCATCTAAATCTTCCCTCGCTGCAGCCTCTGAGACTCAATTACTTTATTGACATGCAATCTTCATAAGGGGAGAAATATTGTGCATGTAAGGTCACTTGGTTATGAAGACATATTATCATATTATCTGCATGAGGGTTGCAGGGCTAAGACCTGACAGAGCTAATTATAATGGTACATGATAGAAAGCTCAGTACACATTATTCGCACGGCTGCACTGAAGGTGAGGTAAGTCCATGACATCATGAGTTTTTGAGAAAATAATGCAACATTAGCTTGGCAGCAGTAACTTTTTTTTTGTTAATTCCCCAACATTTTTACTTTGGGGAATCCTTAACTAGTTAAGGGATTCCTCCGATCTTGAAAAAGGCAGTGGCATGCCAGTGTGGGGAGTATGTGTGTGCATGTGTGTATAATTGGCAGGGTTATTTCCTCATCTAACATCAAGGTTTCAGTCCACTTCCCAGCAACTGAAATGACAATGACTCAAAGGAGAAAGGCAATGGATACAAATTGGTCAATATGATAACAGAGTAAAACTTCTTTACCTAACCCTCAATTAACCCCTTCTCAAATCTTTGCCCCTTTCTTTCTCTTGCTTTGCCTGGCAGAACCTTAAGTTGCTGGGATTTAGCGGTCCTGAATATGGTTTCTTTGTTCAGATATCCAGTTATTTGAGCTTTCGCCAGTAGCCACGTGCTAGAAGCTCCATGCCTTGCTAAGATGCACAGCTAGTGAGTCATTCTCTTTTTTGCATCCTCGGCCGGTTTACCCTCCTCATTCACCCCCACTGTATCTCACAGGGAGAGGCCAAGACGCTGAGCTCCAGTGGCAATCTCACAAGAAAGGAGTATCCAAGAAAAAAGTCTAGGCCAAGTCTCTGTGTTTTCTGGTCTTGGCACAGTTAATGTGGGGCCTGGAAGGAAAACTGGGTGGTTGGATCTATGATGGGTCTATGGCTCATGAAGTTAAATGATGAAATTAACTTCATCATAAAGTTAAAAGATGAAATTAACTTCATCATGAAGTTAAAACCATGTCAATCTCCACAGATGGGCCTGAGCCAGCATCAAGGATGAAGGTCTGGACACCTAGTCTACTTCAGCAGGGGTTTATGAGCTTTTAAAAACAAGTAAAGGAAACTTCAAAATATCACTACAATCCAACACAGGCTGGCTCCTCCTAGATATGCTCTCTCTCTCTCAATGAAGAACTAATTCAATAAAGTAGAAGAAAGCACTAAAGCCTTCTAAACTCCAGAAACTGATTTAGTCTTGTAGCATGAGTGTTTTGGCTCAGCCACAAGAAGTACTGAGCATAATAAGAAATTAAGGTTGTCCAAAGCCTGGCAGAGACACACACAAAAAATGAGAATTTTAGACCAATATCCCTGATGAACATCAATGTAAAAATCCTCAATAAAATACTGGCAAACCAAATCCAGCAGCACATCAAAAAGCTTATCCAGCATGATCAAGTGGGCTTCATCGCTGGGATGCAAGGCTGGTTCAACATATGCAAATCAATAAACATAATCCAGCATATAAACAGAACCAAAGACAAAAACCACATGATTATCTCAATAGATGCAGAAAAGGCCTTTGACAAAATTCAACAGCCCTACCTACTAAACTCTCAATAAACTAGGTATTGATGGGACGTATCTCAAAATAATAAGAGCTATTTATGAAAAACCCACAGCCAATATCATACTGAATGGGCAAAAACTGGAAGCATTCCCTTTGAAAACTGGCACAAGACAGGGATGCCCTCTCTCACCACTCTTATTCAACATAGTGTTGGAAGTTCTGGCCAGGGCAATCAGGCAGGATAAATAAATAAAGGGTGTTCAATTAGGAAAAGAGGAAGTTAAATTGTCCCTGTTTGCAGATGACATGATTGTATATCTAGAAAACCCCATTGTCTCAGCCCAAAATCTCCTTAAGCTGATAAGCAACTTCAGCAAAGTCTCAGGATACAAAATCAATGTGCAAAAATCACAAGCATTCTTATATACCAGTAACAGACAAACAGAGAGCCAAATCATGAGTGAACTCCCATTCACAATTGCGTCAAAGACAATAAAATACCTAGGAATCCAACTTACAAGGGACATGAAGGACCTCTTCAAGGAGAACTACAAACCACTGCTCAACAAAATAAAAGAGGATACAAACAAATGGAAGAATATTCCATGCTCATGGATAGGAAGAATCAATATCGTGAAAATGGCCATACTGCCCAAGGTAATTTATAAATTCAATGCCATCCCCATCAAGCTACCAATGACTTTCTTCACATAATTGGAAAAAACTACTTTAAAGTTCATATGGAACCAAAAAAGAGTGCGCATTGCCAAGTCAATCCTAAGCCAAAAGAACAAAGCTGGAGACATCATGCTACCTGACTTCAAACTATACTTCAAGGCTACAGTAACCAAAACAGCATGGTATTGGTACCAAAACAGAGACATAAACCAATGGAACAGAACAGACCCCCAGAAATAATACCACACATCTACAACTCTCTGATCTTTGAGAAACCTGACAAAAACAAGAAATGGGGAAAGGATTCCCTATTTAACTAATGGTTCTGGGAAAACTGGCTAGCCATATGAAGAAAGCTGAAATTGGATCCCTTCCTTACACCTTATACAAAAATTAATTCAAGATGGATTAAAGACTTAAATGTTAGATCTAAAACCATAAAAACCCTAGAAGAAAGCCTAAGCAATACCATTCAGGACATAGGCATGGGCAAGGACTTCATGTCTAAAACACCAAAAGCAATGGCAACAAAAGCCAAAATTGACAAATGGGATCTAATTAAATGAAAGAGCTTCTGCACAGCAAAACAAACTACCATCAGAGTGAACAGGCAACCTACAGAATGGGAGAAAATTTTTGCAATCTACTCATCTGACAAAGGGCTAATATCCAGAATCTACAAAGAACTCAAACAAATTTACAAGAAAAAAACAAACAACCCCATCAAAAAGTGGGTGAAGGATATGAACAGACACTTCTCAAAAGAAGACATTTATGCAGCCAACAGACACATGAAAAAATGCTCATCATCACTGGCCATCAGAGAAATGCAAATCAAAACCACAATGAGATATCATCTCACACCAGTTAGAATGGCAATCATTAAAAAGTCAGGAAACAGGTACTGGAGAGGATGTGGAGAAATAGGAACACTTTAAACTGTTGATGGGACTGTAAACTAGTTCAACCATTGTAGAAGTCAGTGTGGTGATTCCTCAGGGATCTAGAACTAGAAATGCCATTTGACCCAGCCATCCCATTACTGGGTATATACCCAAAGGAGTATAAAGCATGCTGCTATAAAGACACTTGCACACGTATGTTTATTTGCGGCACTACCCACAATAGCAAAGACTTGGAACCAACCCAAATGTCCAACAATGATAGACTGGATTAAGAAAATGTGGCACATATACACCATGGAATACTATGCAGCCATAAAAAATGATGAATTCATGTCCTTTGTAGGGACATGGATGAAGCTGGAAACCATCATTCTCAGCAAACTATCACAAGGACAAAAAATCAAACACTGTATGTTCTCACTCAGGTGCGAACTGAACAATGAGAACACTTGGACACAGGAAGGGGAACATCACACACTGGGGCCTGTTGTTGGGTGGAGGGAGCGGGGAGGGATAGCATTAGGAGATACACCTAATGTAAATGACAAGTTAATGGGTGCAGCACACCAACATGGCACATGTATACATATGTAACAAACTTGTACATTGTGCACATGTACCCTAGAACTTAAAGTATAATAAAAAATATATAAAAAATAAATAAATAAAATAATAATAATCATTATTATTATTAAGTTATAGCTTTTGCATGCCAAGTACTGCCTACAAATACCTTTCTTCCTTATAGATTTTATCTTCCTTATAGATTTTCTTCAAGGTAGATTTTATCTCCATTTTAAAAGTGAAGAAATTGAGACACAAAGGATAAGCAACTTGGCCAAGTTCACACAATCAATAAATGACTGAGTTGGGATTTGAACTTGAGTCTGTCTCATGACAATGGTCATAAAAGAAAAAAAAAAAAGGAAAGAAATTAAGGTTGTCTAAATTCTCTCTTATTTAATACTCTAGGAACTCAAACATCTGAACTCCTTATACTAATGGCTCAAAAATAATGGTGACATTGGTAATAAAGCCACAAACAGATCTAGACCTTTTTTTCTGAGTTGGAAATTAAAGTGTACACAATGTGATATTGACATTAAGTAAATTTGATGGCGATCTGTTATAGTGGAAATGATAACTCTTTAGACACCAAAATTTTGGATTGGCTATTTTGGATTGTTGAGTTCACTGCATTACATCTCCACATTCCAGCATCTCAAATACAACAACTGAGATGCAATGCAATGGGCAGGTTCACAAAGTGCCCATTTCTAAAAGCTGAGATGCTAATGGGGAGAAAAGTGTATGGTCAATAGAAAGAGAGATGGGTTAAGGTTTAGAAGATTAAAACTCTACTCCTGACCCAACCACCCATCATATACTTGCTGGCGCTCTTTAGTCAAGGCACAATCTCTCTGTACAGGTTGGAGAAAGAACTTGGGAAAGACAGTAAGGTGCTGTGAAAAGACTACCATTTTGCCTAATCAACAAACTGGGTTGAAAATCTCTCTACATCACTTATTGGCTTTATGATCCTGAGCACATTCTTTGCCTTCTGAGCTGCAATTGCCATTTTTTAAAATGGGTAATGATATTACCCACTTCAAAGGATTAGCATACAAATTAAATAAGAAATGAAAGTGAAGACATTTTTGCAAACAAAATACACTTGATGAATGGCAGTTATTGTTACTGTTGTGGTCCTACCTGTTTTTGTTTTTGTTTTTGTTTTTTGAGATGGAGTCTTGCTCCGTCGCCCAGGCGGGAGTGCAGTGGCGCGATCTTGGCTTACTGCAAGCTCCGCCTCCCGGGTTCACGCCATTCTCCTGCCTCAGCCTCCCAAGTAGCTGGGACTACAGGTGCCCACCACCACGCCTGACTAATTTTTTTTTTTTTTTGTATTTTTAATAGAGACAGGGTTTCACCGTGTTTGTCAGGATGGTCTCAATCTCTTGACCTTGTGGTCCTACCTGTTTTAAACTGTTATGCAGGTCAATCATGTAAGTAAACATCGACTGTAAAGGGAAAATCCCAGTACTAAGTAAGGTGTGATTGTTATTCATGAAGGTCACTAGATCAGACTCTCAAATATGAGCACTTAGATTCTTAATGTCAAAAATCACTTTTATCAGTCAATTGTTCAATATCCACAGCCATTGATATTGTCTCAGAAAACAGAAAGGAAAGTTTTGATGGCAGAAAGTGATGGAATGGAAGGGTAAATCCCTTAAGACCAGAACACAACTCCATATAGAAGGTGAACCAGAACTTGGGATCACAAAGGAGCCCCTTTGGCCCTCTAGGAATCAGAGCATACTCTGTGATATTTTCCCTCGCAGCCTAGAAGTCAGGAGACCCTCAGGTCTAGTAACCATGGACACATCCCCTCACCCCTTGGGGCCTCATATTCTGTATCTGAGAAGGTGATTCCTAGTCATTGGTTTTCTATAACAAACACCTCCTCGGTGGATTAGGGTCCACCGTTTAACAAAAATAGACACAGGGGCAATGGGAAAACTCATTCTAGCCGAGTTAGGGCATCAGATTTTGATCGAAGTCAAAACGGGACTAGAATTTATTATCAAACAGCAGCAATAGCAGCAGCTAAGTTTGAAATAGTGCTGTTCCCTTTAGAACAAACTTTATTAATTTTTAATTATTTTATTTCAAACTCTTGTGAAATCTGAAAAATCACTCAATTAATCAATAATCACATGCATGACTTCATACAACCCAGCCAACAACCTTATGAAAGGGTATGATTGCCATGCCCACTTTGTCAGAGAAGAAATCAAGGCTAAGGTAAGTTAAATGAATTTATGTCTAGGTCAAACAACTAATAAGCAGCTTCATTTTATTTTATTTTATTACATTTTATTTTATTACTACTTTTGAGACAGAGTCTCGCTCTGTTGCCTAGGCTGTAGTGTAGAGGCACAATCATGGCTCACTGCAGCCTCGATCTCCTGGGCTGAAGCGATCCTCCCACCTCAGCCTCACAAGTAGCTGGGACTGAGGTGTGCACCATCACACTTGGCTAATTTTTATAGAGGCAGGATTTTGCCATGTTACTCAGGCTGGCTTCAAACTCCTGGACTCAAGCGATCTGCCTGCGTCAGCCTCCCAAAGTGCTGGGATTACAGGCATGTGCCACTACGCTTGGCCTCAATTTTGTTTTTTAAATACTTCATCTTCGTGGAGTTTTTTGTCCTTGCTATAAAAGAGGACATTTACGTCTTTTGCATCTTGACCATTATTAGATAAAACAGGATATAACTTTCTCAAAGGGTTTTGTTGGTTTGCCCACTTGTGGGCAGGATTGAGTTATATGGTTAGCTTCTTCAGTTCATTGCAGAGATTCAGGAATGCAAGTTCTTTTTTTATGAGGAAGTAAATTGCTATAAATGCATTGGAAAAAACAAAAACTTCAGATGGAGAGGGGAGATTCAAAGGCAAAGTTGGCTGTATGTGTAGGGGTAGATGCCCCAGGTGTATTACTGAGACCCAAGCAAACAACAGCAAACTTTTCACTTCTATTCTTCCAAAATAGATATTTCCATCAAAGGCTGTAGGCCTTCAAAACAGCTCTATTAATAAAATGCAGTTATCCATGAGGAAGAGCTTTCCCTTAAGAATTAATACTTTCTTATCAAGATTTCTTTGACAACTGACCCTAGAATGAGACATGAAATAGGGGCCTGAGTAGAAAGAGGCTTAGCTTTCTTATGTCTTATGATTAGACAGACTGAGGAGAGCATGGCAGGGCTGGGTTTCTGTCTTTGTAATGTGGATGATTTAGCCTCAAATTCAAGATCTGTAAAGTGTGAATAAAATAATTTGATAAGAGTGAGAGTGAAGTAGATAGACTAGCTGGCTGCAGACCAATGCTCCCACTGAGAAAAACTAAAAATGCTGAGCTAAATATGTGTAGAAAATCTTACGTGAGGGCCTCAGTGAGTTACTAAGGCAGTGACGACCTGAGAAGATAAGATCTGGGGAGAGTGAGCGTGTGGAGACCTGAGTCCCACATTCAGTGCTACTGTCTCTCATGAAGCAATTTTCAATTCTCAACCTGCAGTGAAGAGGCTGAGTAGCTGAACCAAACTTCACAGTCTTATAAGTCTTGGTGGACAAAATTAGATTTAAGATATGCCAAGGAGAAGGGGTTCAGGTAGACATCCCAGACTTTCAGTGGGGACCCTGAAAAACTACATCTCAGGTGGAAGGGCAACTGGAAATAGATCTGTCCTCACCAAGTCTGCAGCCCAGTTTCCCATGGAATAAATCCCTAACTGGACTAAGGCGATCTTCCCCTACCAGACCTTCCTCCCAGAAACAAAATATGTCTTCTCTGAAGGAAAATAACATTATTCAGAGCCTCAAGTTTTTTCCTATAATTTTTGTACTCAGTGTCAAGTATGAAATATCATGTGGCATACAAAGAGACAAAACCAAATGCCCAAAGATCCAATCCATCAATCAATAAGAGATACCAAGCTACAAAAGAAATGGATATTGGAGTTATTGGTCACAGACTGGAACACATCAATCACATATATTCTAAAGATGCAAAACAGCAAATGAATGAATTTAGCAAAGAAATGACAACTATACAACAGAGTCAAATGAAAATTCAAGGCCGAAATATACAATAGCTTAAACTAAGAATTTAATTGGTGTATTTAACAAATGAGACATAATTGACACTATTAGAAAAAGGGCGGCTGTGTCACAAGGAAGGTATATTAAATGTTAGTTAAGATGTCACTATATTAATTGTTAAATAGTCTATATATAATCACCATTAAAAGGAAGGTTTTCATAATGGATTTCAAAGTAATATACTGCTTACAAGAAACACATTTTAAATAAAGGCTTCAGAGAATTTGAGAGTAGGGAAGTGAAAAGAAACTACACAAAGCAAGTACTAGCCATAAGAGAAAGTGTATGTTTACAAATACCAAATAAACTAAACTTTAAGACAAGGACCATAACTAAAAGTAAAGGGAAAATATTTCATAATGACAAAAGAGTTGGTTGTTCAGGAAGATGTAAAAATTCTAAATTTATAAGTTCAAAAACACATGAAACAAAAATCAACAGAACTATAGGGGACAAAAAGGAGAATTTCACAATCATAGTGGGAGGTTTTAGCATACTTCTCTCAGTAAGTAAAAGAAGCAGATAACAAAAAGGAATTAAATAAAAGATTTGAACAATATGATTAACAATCTTCAAACTTGATCATACGAACATGTATACACACACACGCAAATGAAGAATATTGCACATGAGGACTAAAGACATTGCACAACACAGAACATTCACCCAAATTAAACATATTCCAGGCTATAAAGCAAGTATCAGAAAATTTGAAAAGGCAGAAATTGTGCCAAGTACATTCTCTGACAGGAATGGAATTACCTGTAAATTATTAACAAAAGATAACTAAGAAACACTTAAGTGCTGAGAAATTAAGCTACATACTTCTAAATATCTCAACAGGCAAAAAAATCAGCATAGAAATTAGAAAAGATCTTGAATTGAATGACTATGAAAGTATGTCATAAAAAAATGTAGGATACAGCTAAAGCCACACTTAGAGACATATATATCAATAAGTGCATATATTAGAAAAGAAGATAGCCTAACATCAGTGATCTAATTATTCATCCTAAGAAATTAAGGAACAGAAAATAAAACCAACAAACTGGAATGAAGGAAACAGTAAAAAGAGAAAATAAATGAAATTAATAAATGTACATTAAAACAGCCAACAAAGCCAAAACTTTTTTGAGACTTATAAAATTATAATTTCTGGGATGGGGGTAGGAATGAGGCTGCTCAAGAGTAAAACAGAAAAGGTACCAAATTACAATATCAGAAAAGAAATGGGGAGTATCAATATAGTACCTGAAAAATAGATAAAAGGATACTAGGAACAATTTTATGCAAATAAATTTGACATTTAAATCAATTTTTAAAAATCTTTTAAAAATACAACAAAACAGGTATAATAAAGAATAGAATAGTCATATATCTTAAAGAAATTAAATCTGTAATTAAATGCCTTACCACAAAGAAAACTCCAGGCCTAGACAGTTTAGCCATGAATTTTTCCAAATATATAAGAAAGAAATAACACCAATATTAAATGAACTCTTCCAAAGAATAGAAAAAACAAGAAAATTCCTCAACTTCTTTTATGAGGGTAGTAAAATTTTATACTGACATTTAATAAGAGCATTACCAGAAAGAAAAATTCTAGGACAATCTTTGTCATAAACACAGATTCAAAATCCATAAACAAAATATTAACAGTTCAATTTTGTGTTCATATATGTGGCAACGTGTATTCACATAACACAATAAAGTTGAGTAAATTTCAGGAATGCGAGTTGCTTTAATGTTTAAAAGACTGGGAGAAAATATTTCCAAACAATAGATAAAAGACTGGTATCGAAAATATACAAAGAACACTTAAAACTCAATAATAACCAAATGAACAACCCAATTTTAAAAATGGATAAAAGACCTGAACAGACACTTCATCAAAGAAGATATACAGGTGGAAAATAAGTAAGGAATGCTCAATAACTGCTGGTGGGAATGCAAAATGGTACAGCCAGTATGGAAAATAATCTGGCAGTTTCTTACAAGAGGTACTCTTTCCATACCATCCAGCAACCACACTCCCTGGTATTCACCCAATGAATTGAAAACTTACATCCACACAAAAACCTGCACACAGATGTTTACAGCAGATTTATAAACAATTGTCAAAATTGAAGTAGGTGAATGGATAAATATATTGTGGTACATCGAGACAATGAATGTTATTCAGCATTAAAAGGAAACATGCTATCAAGTGATAAAATGACATGGAGGAAACTTAAATGCATATTACTAACTGAAAAAAAGCTAATTTGAAAAGGATACATGCTGTATGACTCCATTTACATTACATTATGGAAAAGGAAAAACTGTGGAGACAATACAAAGATCAGTGGTTACCAGGGAATAGTGAGGAGGGAGGGATAGAATAGGTGAAGCAAAAAAGATTTTCAGGGCAGTGAAACTATTCTGTATGACGCTATAATAGTGGAAACATGTAATTTCATATCTATGAAAACCCATAGAATATACACCACCAAGAGTGAACCCTGATGTCAACCATGGACTTTGGGTGATAATAATGTGTTAATGTAGATTCATCAATTGTAACAAATGTACCACTTTGGTGTGAGATGCTGATAGTGTGAGAGGCAGTCCAAGTGTCGAGGCAGGGAGTATCTGGGAACTTTCTCTATTTTCTGTCCAAATTTGCTTTGAACCTGAAACTTCTTCCTAAAATAAAGTCTATTTTAAAAAATGATCAATGTAATTCATCACATTAATATAATAAAGGAGAAAAGCAAATGATCACCTCTATAGAGGCACAAAATATTTAATATTTGACAAAATTCAACACCCATTGATGTTGAAAACTCATAACAAAAGAAAAGATGACTTTTCTAATTGATAAAGCATAATGATAAAATTTCTATAGCACTCATTAGGCATAATAAAATTAAAAGTTGAGATTGAAAATGAGACAAGGGTATCTTTCAAGACCATTTATGTTCAATACTGTACTAGAAGTCATAGCCAATTCTATAATATAAAAAATGAAATAAAAGGAATAGGTATAAAGAAAAAAATTTTTTACAGGGAGATTTGTGTACAGAAAACCAAAAAAACTCTAGAAACTCTTAGAATAGATAAGTGAATTTAGCAAGGTTTCTGGCTTCAAAATCAACATATGAGAATTATTTCAATCTTTATATACCAGCATCAAAAAATAAGTAAATCATATTACCATACTATTTTGAAAAATCATATACATAGAAATATAATGAAATATGTACAAGACCTCCACACACATGCATGCACACACACACACACACACACACACACACACAAGAAAAACTAAAAATTATTATTGAGTTAACTAAAGAAGACCTAAATAAGTGGAAGAATATTCCCATGGTCATGAATTAGAAGATGTCACATTGCAAACATATCAATCCTTCACAAATTGGCCTATAAATTCAAAATAATCCCAATTAAAATATCATCTTTTTCATTGTTGTTGTTATTATTAGGACACATATGATTCTAAAACTTGTATGGAGATTCAAAGAGCCAAGGATAGCCAATATAGTTTTGATACATGACTAGATATTAGACATTATTATAAAACTGTAGTCATTGACAGATAAGGGCATTGATCCAGAAGAGACAAGAATACTAATGGGACAGAATAGAGAGTCCAAGACAACTTCACATATATGAAGACAATTGATTTATGAAAAAAGCAGTGAAGAATGTCAGGTCTTTTCAGATATCCTCATGAAAAAATAATTATTGACCCCTTTACTACACACCATATAAAAATGTTAGGTGTACTGTAGTTCTAAATGTGAATGTAAAATACAACACTTCTAAAGGATAACATAGGATAATACCTTCATGACCTTTGAGTAGACAAATGTTGCTTAGACAGAACTTCAAAAATACTAACCATAAAGAAAAAGACTAATACATTGAACTCCAATATTTTGGAATACTATTGAACATTGAACAACAACAACAAAAATCCCCAAATATACATACTTCACTCTTCTATTTACAGAAAATTTAAAAGCAATCAAAACTAATCCATAGAATGAGATGTGTGAATGTTGGCTACCTTTATGGAGGAAGAAGTAGTGCCTAGGGTGTGATATGAGAGAGTTTGTGGGGGGCAGGGGCCATTGCCAGTATTTTTTTTTGTCTGGGTGGTGATAGCTCATGATAATTCATAAAGCTGTATACTATGATTTGTGCATATTGTATAGATATGTCATAGTTCACTTTAAAAGTTTATTTTAAAATAAGTTGACAATTATCAAGTGAATACAAAGGCTGTAGCACAATACTAAGAACTCTTTCCATTTTCATTGGAAGATTAAGGAGCACTTGAAAGACATGCTAACAAAACAGATATAAAAGAGAAATTTCAGCATATTGCTTTGTGCTGATCAGAAAGAATGATCTAGAGAGGAATCAGTTTAAAAATATATATCAACAGGTGTGACCCAGGCTGTGACTGAAACAGACCAAATTGTATCCAGGCAGACCAAATGGTTGATGCAATCTGTAATTTCCCACCTAATCCCACCAAGCCAGAGTAAAATATGATATGTTACCAAAATTAACCTGCATAAGGGAGTCAGGAAAGTTAAATACACAGAATAGAATTGTCCAGCTCATTAGTGAGTGAAACATTTCCGACCTAGGAGATGCACTATGTCTCATCCATCATAGATAGTGCTTATTCATCAATAACAGTTAAAAGATAGAAATGCAAGAATGGGCAGTGCAGACACACCTATACCACATACATGCACACATGAACACACACACACAAGCACACACAGGCACACGCACATTTCCTTAATCATTCACTAACTACAAACCGACAGGGTGTATGTGTGAGCACTGGGGAGATGAAGTGGAATAGGAGAAACAGATATGCAGCCTCTGCCATGAAGGCAGTGATATTATCATGATTACTTGATCTCTATTTCATGGATTGTCAAATTCTGACACATGAACCTGTTAAGCAGACCCTTAGAAGTTACATGTCAAAATTGTCTATATATCCATGGAGGTGGTTTTTGTTTTGATTTGTTTTTTTGGGGGGTGAAAGGCTCCACAGTGTTGAGCACATAACCACTGGCTAATTTATTGTTTACAAATTGCTTTTACAAACATCATCTTCTTTGAATTTCATAACTAACCTGGGAAAAAAGGCAGCATATTAGGTAATATATTATTCTAAAGATTAGGGCAAAAAAGCTTAAAGAAGTTAGATGGCCTGTCCGAGGCTGCATTATAAGTGATAGATCTGAGAGTTGAATCAAGTGTTAATTTTAATTTCTTTAAAATATCTGAAAAATATTTGACACATATCCACATGAACCTCAGCAGGACAGGGGAAGCATGATTCCAGGAGGCTCTCCATTTCCCTCCACAGCAAGGGTCATGTGAACCACCTTCAGAGAGTCACAAATCTTTCCTTTCCAAAACTTCCATCCCAGTCCTGCCTTGTAGAGTTCTGCCATATTGGTTGAATGCTTTGTCCTCAGGTCCTGCCACCATTTGGATGGTTGAAAGTACAGTATGCTTCTTCCTAAGCCTCAGTATTTATCTGGCACTATCAGTGTTTCCATATGATACAAAGTGTAGGCTTGATCCCACAACGTGATGCAGTGAATAGCGGCTTCACAAAGCCCTCTCAGACCCTGCCTCACAAAATATGTGTGAGCTGATTAAAAGCCTACTCTTACATTTCCCCTTCTACAAAACCATGCAAGTGTGGAGGTTGCAGCTGGATTTAGGATTCCTCAAGGAGCAGCGAGGAGAACAAGACATGGAGTCAGCCTTCACAAAGCCTGTGTCAGCGCATCTCATGCGCATAGGAACATGTGGCAGGCTGAGCTATGATGGGCAATAAAGGACAGCCAGGCTGACAAAGTGTGGGGAGCATATGGCACGGGTGGGGCCCATAGCCATGTCAGGAATGCACGCACATATGGTGATGATAGTGTGTATGGGATCATATCCTTAATCTTTCTTTTCCAGAAAAATCTGTATACACATACACACACACACACACACACACACACCCCAGCCAAAGATGAGAGAATGTCAATATGGAAACTGGTGTTAGATACCATTTAGTCCAACTCCTACTTTTTATGGAAGAAACTGAAGCCTAGAATGTATGGGACAGAACATATTCCAGGTCACACAAACAAACCCAGGAGCTAGAATCCAAGATTCCTTATTCTCAGTGTAGAGCTCTTGTGTCCATACTAAGCTACTTCTCAAAAAAAATGACAGCACCCAGCTTTATCTACCTTTCCCCAAATGGAACTAAAGCTCTTCTGGACTGAAAGCCCTTGTAGCAGGTCTTAAACAAGGCAGGAGAAGATTCAGACTCTGGACTGATGTCTTTATGTCAACCCTTGATTGTAAAACTTAAATGGAACCTTGGGAAGTTCAAAAAGGAGCAGAAATCTGTCAGCTTTAGAGAACCAGAAGGTCCCCAGACCAATGTATTGAAGACATGCTCAACCGATCCCTCCAGCAAAGAAGCCAAGTTACCACAAAGGCAGAGACACATGGAGCCACTTGCTTTTCCCCTCTGACAGGCTCCCAGGAAGGAAGGGCCTGGATGTGGGCAAAGAGAGGTGGTGGATGCCACATGTCTTGGAGGATTTCTTCAGACCCTCAGCCAAAGAACCAAGTGCTTATGAAGCCTCGCTCTCCTTTTCTTCTTACTCTGCTTCATAAATGCAGATGCCTCTGCCTGACTATCCTGACGTCTCCAATTCAAATATGAGTCTCCTTTCCTAGCCACTTTCCCATTCCCCTGATTCTTATCTAGGCTGGTGATCTAGCAGTGACCTTTAAAGCCCTCTCTGGCATCCATGGTGACCTCAGTGAAGATTTTAAGGGGCCCATGACTGGGGCAGCCAGCTGAGCCATGGCTCAACCAGTTTTCTCAAGGTTACACATCTTACACATCTTAGACACAGAAGAGAAGAACACAGAGGAATATAGTTCTTCCATTTTTCTCTGTTGCTTGAGTCTTCTAAACTCCTTTTCCAGGCCCTCTCATGACAGCATTCCACAAGAACTCCAGTCAACATTATTCTTTCCCTTATCAGAAGTATAAATCAATCTCTTAATCTCAACTAATTACTAATTCTTAATCTCAACTAATTATTTTTATCCTTTTGTCTCTAGCCCAGGTCCAGCACTTGTAGGGTTGCAATAAATATTTGAGAGAGGGAAGGAAGGGAGGGAAAAAGAAAGGATGGGCATTCCTTGAAGTATAGCACCATAACTTCATAATTTGTGGTTTGTTGTTTTTGCTGCTGTTTGGTTGGTTTCTGATTTTTTTTGTGGCTCTGTAAGTCCTAACAGACTTTGTATGTAATTTTTCTCATAAATATTAATGATACCTTATTTGAGGAATAACATTAATGCTGTATTTTACTGTTTGCAAAGTTCTTAGATATAACACTGTTAAGGCAGAGGTAATGTCCTTTCACTAGATGAGGAAGCTGAAGCTCGGATAACTTAAAAAGCATATCCAAGTTCATATAGCTAGTCAGTGGCAGAGATCAGACACCTCCAAATACAACCTAGTGCTTGAAAGCTTGGGCTTAGGTCACTCTGCCTGGGTTTAAAGTCTATATTCTGCCTCTCACCAGCCATATGGCCTCAGGAGAGTTGCCTTCTTGGTGTTTCACAGTCCTTGTTTGCAAAATTGGATTATGAATGGGCTAACCTCATAGGATTTTGTCAGGATGATGTGAGATAATCATCTTATTAGAAACTTTCTTTCCAAGGCAAGTGCTCAATAAATGTAGGTAACATTCATTCATTAGTTCAACACATATTTGGTGAGCCAATACTGTGTGCCAAGCTCTAGTTTAGGCCCCTGGGATAGAACAGCAACACAGACAGACATCCCTGCCTTTGGGGAGCTTACTTCTAAAAAGGAACATCATGTAATAAATAAAACAGATAAATTTTATACTGTTTTTTAGTTTGAGAATCAGATGGTGATATGGTTTGGCTGTGCCGTCACCCAAATCTCATCTTGAACTGTAACTCCCGTCATTCCCTGTGTTGTGGGAGGGACCCCGTGGGAGATAATTGAGTCATGGGGGCAGTTTCCCCCATACTGTTCTCACGGTAGTGACTAAGTCTCAGGGGATCTGACGGTTTTGTAAGGGATTACCCCTTTCACTTGGCTTTCATTCTCTCTTGCTTGCTGCCATGTAAGATGAGACTTTTGCCTTCCTCCATGATTATGAGGTCTCGTCAGCCAGGTGGAATGGTGACTCCATTAAACCTCTTTTTCTGTATGCATTACCTGGTCTTGGGTATGCCTTTATTAGCAGTGTGAGAACAGACTAATACAGATGTGATGTGGCTCATGCAAAAGTCAGAGCTGGAAAGCTAAAAATGGAGGAATCTATGTAGGAGAGATGCTAAAGATCCCATGATGGCTAGGAGTGTTGAAAAGAAAGAAAGGGCTCAAAGACAGAATCTCAAAAAAAGGTCACAATTAAGGGATGTGAGAAGAAGAGAAAGGGAGCAGATAGAGATATGAGAGAAGCATTGAGAGAGTGGTATAGAAGCTCAGAGACAGAGGGTTCTGGAATCACCAGGACTCATCCAAAGAGTCAGTAAGGCAAAGAATGTGAAGAGGAGGTTGGATTGCTGACCAGGAGAACAGCTGTAATCCAGAGAGGAGGAAGGAAGTCAGGCAACAAGGAATGAAGAAGTGGGGAAGGAAGGGAGAGCAGGAAAGAGAGAGAGGAAAGGCAACAAGTCTAAATTATTCTTTTAACATTTGGCAGCAAAACAAAGAAGGTGGCATGAGAGCGAGAGAGAGGGAAAGGAGGAAGATTGCAGGAATGGTGTTTTCAGGCTGAGATGATGGGAGGATGTTTGTGGGCATAGGGGCATCACAGAAGAATCAAAACTACTTACTGAATATTGTATAGGTTCAACGTCTTAGAGACTAAGAATGCAGAATCATTTCTTATTCAATTCCCCTGTATCTTTCCCCCAGACAGCGAATCATACTGGTTTGTATGTAAGGACACTTATCTATATTCCTAGAGTCATACACCATCATCTCACCTAGAAAGGGCAGAGTCCCCCAGAGAAAGGAGATGAACTCTTTTGATTTTGTGTCCTTCCTTCCCACCACAAGATGTTGAATATAGAGCTATGTTCAAACTGCATGTGCTACAAAAAGCCACAGTATGGTTAACCTTTTATCCATGAATCAGAAGAACAAATAAGGTTGTGTACCTTCCTTTCTGAAGTCTTACATCAGAAGAGTCCACCATCTTTCTGAAATACTTTGGGGAGGTAGAGCCCTCCCTCCCTATGTAGAAGCAGGAGAAAATACAAAATGACAACTCAAGATTTGTTCCAGGCTAAGAATTACACAATGTGGGGAGCCAACCACAAGCTAGGCAGCTACAAGCACCTTTTCTTAACCATTCCTCCAAAATAAGGCAAGATTTCACTTATTTTTCTCAGGCACTCATGCTGGATTTTTAATTCCAAGCCTCCAGCTGGTGAGTCAAACAAAATTTGGGAAATGTTCAAAATTTCGAGAGAATTCAAAGGGTAATTTGGTCTCATCAAAACCAAACTAAACCATTGGCAAACAGAGGCTGGCGCCTTGTAAATGCACTAAGAGGTGTCCCAATAGCACTCGGAGATTTTGCAAACATTCTCCATTCCCTCAGTGGATTTCTCACCAAGTGAAGGCCAGCGCCTCCATCTGCTTTCCATCACTGTCCCCGCTGTTGCTTTCTGGCGGAGCTCTACCCTGGTTATATTTGTTATGTTTCCAAAGTGGCCTGCCCCAAAAGAGCACAGGGAGGCCCCGGCAAAGCTTCCCAGCCTGGTGCTGAGTTCAGAGACTGTGCCCCCTGTCAGGGGAGTGGCTCCATCCCCCACTGCTGGCACCGTGGCATTCACTTCTCTTTACCTCCATTTTCCACTCCTGCAGAACAGCCGTCAGCACATCATAATGAATGTGCTTTGAGATCCCACAATGGGCAACACTATGCCATAAGCAGAATTTTGGCCAAGAAAGTGGAATCATATAAACTGAAGCACTTGAAAAATAGGAATTTATCTGAAGTCAAACAATAGGACTGTCCCTTTAGGGAAATAATGTCATTGACCTTAGGCAAATGCAGTCCACCCAGGGAGTTCATGAAACATGGCTGTAAGGTGTATATAATCATCCTAATTATGTTGGATTTTTAAAAATCATTTGTACGGAACTGGCACTAAGCTTAGAGTGGAAGTTGAGATCCCAGCAAATGATGTGGCATAAATCTGGATGAAATCTGGTCTGAACCACATATACTATGGAGAGCCATCCTCAAGAAGGTGCCCTTTACCCATCTCCAACATGTACTACTGAAATGACTTGGTAGGTGGGCATGAGAACAAACTCAGCCTGCAAGTGATGCTGACAAGTTGTAACACTAAGATCAGCTAGCATTTTCCTTTTATTCTTTTCTAATAAAATAGTACTCAAGATAGCTATGCATAAAAATTTCCTCTCATGGTTATTATGACGGTGAAATAAAAACAACAACAGGTAAATGACAAATGTCTCTTGCATGAATTGCATCTCTTGCTCCAACCCCCTCTATGGTCTCCCTGCATATACCTGTGGATGGCAGCCAGAATGATCTTTCTGGTGTTTTGTTTTGTTTTGTTTTGTTTTGGAGATGGAGTCTCGCTCTGTTGCCCAGGCTGGAGTGCAATGGTGCAATCTCGGCTCACTGCAGCCTCTGCCTCCAGGGTTCCAGCAATTATCCTACCTCAGCCTGCTGGGATTACAGGCGCTCACCACCATGCCTGGATAATTTTTATATGTTTGGTAGAGACAGGGTTTCACCATGTTGGCCAGGCTGGTCTCAAACTCCTGACTTCAAGTGATCCACCCCCCTTGGCCTCCCAAAGTGCTGGGATTACAGGCATGAGCCACCCCCAGCCAGAATGATGTTTGTAATAAGCCAGTGTGATCTTTCAGCTTCTCCAGTCTAAAACTTATCGATGGGGGCTGGGCCACAGTGGCTCATGCCTATAATCCCAGCACTTTGGGAAGCCAAGGCGGGAGGATTGCTTGAGCCTAGGAGTTCAAGACTAGCCTGAGCAACATGGCAAAACTCTGTCTCTACAAAAAATTTAAAACCTAGCCAGGCATGTTGGTATGTGCCTGTAGTCCCAGCTACTCAGGATGCTGAGATGGGAGGATCACTTGAGACCAAGAGGTCGATACTGCAGCGAGCCATGGTCGTGCCACTGTACTCCAGCCTGGGTCACAGAGTGAGACCCTATCTCAAAAAAAAAAAAAAAAGAGAGAAAGAAAAGAAAATACTCCTTGGTGATTTTTCCGAGCCTCTATGACATAATCCCTACTCTTTAAATTTGCATGTAAAATTCTTCATGATCTTGACCCTGTTCACCTCTGTCATTAGCTCCCCGATCACCTCCTTGCTCTCCTTTTTCTCTCTCTATCCCCTCCCACAGTGATCTCTGGCCAAACTACAATTCAGTGCCTTCAACATTCCATGCCTCATGCCTCTGCCCTCTGGCCCATTATACATGTTGTTCCCCCAAGGTGAACTCTTCCCACATTTCTCCCTGGTCAGTTGTGACACAGTTGTCAAGTCTTCAATGTTACCTCTTCCAGGAAGACTTCCCTAATCCTTGATTAAAATTGGATTCTACATTCCTTCAAATGTTCCCATAACTCTGCATGTTCACTATAAAGCTCTTACCATATTGAGTCACTAATGTAAATTTGTTTTTGTAGATTCTATCCTCTGGGAGAGCAGAAGTTCATTTTGCCTACCAGTTTTTTCGGAACACTGCCCAGCAAGTAGCAAGTATTTAATAAATGCTCACTTTAGTGTTGCTATTACATATTGGGAAATGCTAAAGTTGACCATGCACTTGATATTAATATATAAAAAGACTAGCATGCAGTCAATAAAAGTGAAATTCATGGAGATATATAACATAAAACCACTTTATACATGTTCATTGAAAAAGTAAAATAAAAATGTCAATTTTCAACAGGATCACAACTACATACCAAAATGTATGCACTGAAAAAATGCTAGAAATAAAGCGAATGTGTTAGCAATGGATTGTGGGTATCAGAATTATGGGTAGTTTTTTTCTCCCAATATTACTAATTGTCTAAATTTTATAAAATAAACATTTTTAGAATACAAAATATAATTTTAAAAATCTAATGTTAACTTATTTGTGCCAGAGGTTGCTATTTTTGTATATGAAAAATCAGACCTTGGCGATGACCTTGAGTAGTAGGATATAAGTAACTCCCACAAGCTTAGCATTCCAATAATGGAACACTGGGCATAAAAGGGTTAATACTTTTGAACTACAAAATAAAATATTCTCATTGCAGAAAAATGTCAAACTTCCAAAAAGCTCAAAGGAAAAGAGTATGAAAATCACTGACAATCTCACCACTATTGAGTGTGGTAAGTGTCCATCCTCTTGTAGAGAGAGACAGAATGAATGAATGAATGTTTATTTAAAATCACCTGGACAAGTGACACAAAGTGGTAAACTGAAAGAAAGTAGACTGAACCATAGGGCCTCCTTGGAGTCTCCAGATGGTAGTAATGAGAGGCAAATATTCCTTCTTTGTTTGCTTCCATCATTCATTCATTCCTAAAATATTTTTTGAGCTCCTACCAGGTGCTAAATGCCTTGTACCACAATAGGGAGAAAATAAGCCCAGGGTTCCAAAGCCATCTGTGCATGTTTATAATGTGACTACTACATGAGGGGAGTATGCAAACCACCAAAGGAAAGCTGTCAAGAGAAGAATTATTTCTTCCCGGGAGTGAGGAAGGAAGAAATTGCCCAGCAGCGGAGGTGGAAAGTAGAATTGAGCAATGTAGCAGGAGTCCTGCGGCTTTGGAGGAGAAAGAAGAAACCAGCAGAAAAACAAAAGGGAAAATGAAAAAGGCAAACTTCAGAGGTAATTTCAAAAAGCAGCTAATTTCAAAAACTGGACAGTTTGATCTTCAAACATTACAGCTCTTATTTAGTGAAAATCACATCAATATAAATGAGCAATCTCTGCCCTGGTGCCTGAAGGACCAAGTCTGGTTTTTGGTTAAATATTGACAGGAGTAATTTATATTTCTAGAACCACGTGCATAGGACATTTCCTTACAGAATCAATGAGAATTATGAGAACATAATTCTCGGTACATAATCAATGAGAATTATGCTTTTAAGTAAACTCCACAGAGGTCAGAATTATGACTAGAGAGCAGACCTAATCAAAGGTGAGTGTTTTAGATAGTTAGATGACTGTTCAAAGCCCTCTCTCTAGTTCCACATGGGCTCCACCAAATCCAGCTAGTACCTGGTGCTCTCTGTTGACCACAGACATTACCACGGTTCTGCGCTGGTGTTCTCATCCCAACACTCAAATAACCACGGAATGAGAAATTTCATTGTATGTTCTAAACCCTTCTGAAGCTCAGACTCTCATCAAAACCCAATTGTTCTGCATTTTCCTTTCTTTGGGTTATGATCTTTACAGGTGCCGAATATAATAAAAAGCAATAAGTGTTAATTGAGATAACACTGGGAGGAGTAGGGAAACTTGCGTTCTTGGCTATGATTTTAAAACTGTGTTCCCTCTCATCTGTAATATGGCAGAAAATGACATAATTGTATTGAGAGTTATTATCTCCTTGTACAAGGTCCAGCTCTGATAATCTAAAACTCTATGTTTAACATACTGCCCTTCTTAATAGGAATGTCTTAAAGATCATATTTTAATTCAAAACAAATGTTCTAATTTGGTCTCCTATTAAGTGTAGTTAAATGAAGAAATTGCCCTACCTATATGAAGTCATTTATTGAGTTCAACTATATATAAGCAACACAAAGTAATGCAAAAGAAATAACCTAGGATTTAAGGATAGCAGACAGTTTTGGCTCTCATGTGGTCACCCTTTGGCTATGGAATCTTGTGCATATTTCTTAACCCCTCCTGTATCTCTTTTTACTTACCTATAAAACTGACAATGATCACAAAATCTATTTTACAGGGTTGTTGTGAGTTGCATGAGATAATGAGACAAAGGTTCGTTATTCTAATTCATCAAATCTCAAGGTTGAGAAGAACTTAGAAGTTATTCTTGCATTGGATGAAAACTGGTCCCAGTAACTTCTAGAACATTAATTTATTCATTATTTTGCAAGTCCCCATGTGAGTACAGAGTGTGTGTTCCAACTCCTCTGGGCATCTCAGGCCCTCAAATTTTGATTGAATGAGAGAATCAATGAAACAATAGAAATTTTGTTATTATTATTTAAAAGCAAATAGAAATAGGATAGGACAGAGTCTTCCCACATATGGAGCACCTGGCAAACAACTATTTTTCTCTTCAGACATATCAGCAACTTTGAGTATCGCTCCCTGCCTTCCTCCACTCTCCACCACAGAGCCCAGGCTGATGTGCACACTCTCTGTTCTGTGCACCCTTCAGCTGCCACATCTCTGCGGTAACAACTAGTCCACAGCCCTACATTCCCAACCTTCCTATGCATATGAGCTTTTAGAGGCATGGACTGGATCTTATTTACGGGCATTCAACAAATGTTTGTGGGTGGATGGAGGGATCAAAGGATGCACGAATGGGCAGATTCTGAAGTGGGAAAGATGACTGAGTGAACTGTAGCTCAACTGTACTGAGATCTGGAACAATTATTCCAGCCTTTTTGAGTTTTTTTAAAACTTTGAAGTTTTTCTACCTTAAAATATGAGTAGAATCAAAGACCATCTCAAGGGCCTCTCGGGCTCGTTCTATGGACCAATAACAAGGTTTCATGTTTTGCTTCACAAATCTGCTCCAGGGAAGGCCCCTTTTTTCACCATGTATGCCTTCTTTCAGAAGGGACATACTCAGGGTCATGATGAATGAAAGGACACCTGACAACCCACCCTGAATCAGCCTTGTATATCAATGCAGGGCAGATGTCATAGCCAACTCTACTCCCATGACAGCCACAGAGGCAGAGCAAAGTGAGAAGGACCACTGTGGTCACCTTTTCACCTCTTCAGGAGGAAACATTTTGTGCCACCAAAAGACCATGAGAGGCTGGAACATTTGTCTTTAGAACATAGAGGCTCAACGGGTATCTCTAACTGCCTATACATCTTACTGCTATTTTGTTAATAAAACCCAAATGTGTACCTATCCCAACATCTCTGTTCCACGTATTTAGAGTATAAGAAAATACGATAGTTCATCAGAAGCCCTCTCTTAGGATATTCACACCTCTCTCCCTACTGCCTTTGATATGTTAACAGTTTGCGGGTCATGTTGGGATCTAATGAAGATGCCACAGAACAGACATTAAAAGATGGCACTGCAACATAAATGCCATGATGTTCCCTTTCCGCCTGTTAGTACTGTAGGATGTGTGGACTTGTGCACAGCCGCCCTTTCCGGAATGCCGGCCATATTTCCCAAACCCATCCACTCAGCACTTCCTCTGGTTTTAAATAAAGAACATATGCAGATGTAAATGAGCTCCATCAGCGCTTCCTGTTATTCCTCTTGTTTGGCAATTTGTGGGTTTTCCTCGCTGGCCAGTTAAATAAGAGGACATTTGGAGCAGAGAATACTTTTGGATTTTCAGACTGCCTGATAAAATGGTCATCTTTTTAAAATAAAGCTGGAAAAAGTTTCAAGCACTAAGGTTACCCTCACAAATACAGACAATTTTCAGGAAATGGAAGGTCAAGGAAAAGTATGACACAGAAAAAGATAAAACAAGAGACACAGAAAAGGAAAAAGGAAGGCACAGGGGCTGAGGAGAGTATAGGAATAAATTATTTTTTAATGTTTTAATCATCCAGAATTAAAACAGGAAGAACTCTATGAATGAATAACTAGCAAAAAGCCACAGTGTGATTGTCTCCACTCCTCTTTCTTCCCTATTTAGAGGTCCAGTTCTTACCAGGTCCAATTACAAACACATCCCATCAGCTGTCAGCTCTGACTTCTGAAGTTCAATCTGCTGCATAACCATGAATCAATCACCAGTCAATCACATCCTTAGACAGGCGAGAACTGTCTACTTGGGTTAAAATAATGACAAGTCTGATCCTTTACCCTGTTGTAGAAGCAGCAGCCCACTGTTCCTGGCAGGGCTGCATTTGCTTCTCCCCAGCTCCCCTGTCCCTCACCTGAACTGTGTTGAAACACACCTGGGCACCATACCGCCCATCAAAATCTAATGCAGTGTTTATTGCACCAAGTGACAAAAGCTGGCCTCAGGCACAAAAGGAGACCAGAATGCATGTACTGCAAAGGTTTCTTTCCTCTGTCTTCAAGTCAGAAAGGAAATCCTGAAAGAAAATAGAAACTTTGAAGATTGCACAGAAGAAGCGGGGACCAAGATGGTCAAATTCTTTGGGGTCTTAAGAGTCTGGGTCCTGCCAATTGTATTAGTTTTTTATTGCTGTTGTAACAAATTAAACTCAGTGGCTTCAAACAACACAGATTTATTATCTTACAGTTTGGAGATCAGAAGTCCAAAAAGGGTCTCACCGAGCTAATAACATCAAGGTGTCAACTGCTCTGGTTATTGCTGGAGGCCCCAGAAAAAAATCATTTCCTTTTGCCTTTCCAGTTTCTAGAGGCTGCCTGCATTTCTTGGCTTGTGGACCCTTCCTTCATCTTCAAATTACATCACTCCAACTTCTATTTCTGTTGTAACATCTCCTTTCCCTGTTTGTATCCCTGCTGTTTCCTTTTTATAAGGATTTTTGTCTTCACACTGTGCCCACCCACATTGTCCAGGATAATCTCTCCATCTCAAGATCCTTAACTTAATCACATCCGCAAAGTCCCTTTAAGAGTGTCAAAAGTGGGAAGTTGAGGTTTTATACAGCATGGCAAGGGAAGGCTTCAATGAGAAGGAGACTTTGGAGGAAACAGCTCAAGGAAAGAAACAATTGAGCCATTCATATATCCAGGAAAGAGCATCCAGGCTGGGAATATAGCAAGGGAACAGACTGAGCAGGGAAAACATCCAGTGTGTCCCTGAACAGCTAGCGAGCCAGTGTGGCTACAGTGGAATGAGCCAGGGGAGATAAAGGGGCAATGAGGGCAGAGAGATCTCACGGGGGCCTCATACACCACTGTAAGACCTTGGCTTTTATGACAGGTAGAAGCCAGCCATCAAGTAAGCACATTTAGGGTTGGAGATTTTTTAGGGATTTATTTTATTTTATTTTATTTAGCTTGCTCATACACAGACATTTAAAAATTACTGCTAAATGCTTCTTTTGGGGAATGTGAAACACTCATAATAATAATAAAAAAGTGCCTTGGGCTTTCTTACAACTGGATACATCAAAGGGTTTTCACTAGTAATTTGGGGAGTGTCCGCCTCTGGGTGCCACTGCTGTGATTTCAAAATAGAATTATCTCGTGCTATATGATTTCTTGAATCATTAGTTTTCCATTTTCTCTTCCTCTTTTCTTTTGGTTCAATTTTTTTAGTCCAGTGCTAGTATATGCAAGACATTTTTTTTAAGGTGACTCATAGGCAATTGGGTGAAGGGGGCAGTTGCAAAAGAGGGAAAGGAATTGAGCCTCTTCCCTGGGCTTTGGCAGGACCCAGGCATCCTGCATCTGTTTCATCATGGAGAGCAGGCACCATTCAGGATGTCCAGCTTTGCTAAGACAATGGGAAGATCTTAAGGAAGAGATGGAAGGCCAGGGGGTGAAACTAGGAAAAGGGAACTCTTCACAACCCAGTGGATTACTTCACTTGATTTAATTAACCCTTTCACTGCACCATGTGACTAGAATGAGGGCATTTTTGCCACACAGAGAGAGTTCTTACCAGAAGCACAACCATCATGAACAAAATAGAACCCTGATCCCACCCCTTTAATTACTTGGCTGACAGCAAGCTGAAACTCTTCAAAATTATAATTATCAACAATTCGAACTCATTATGCACTGAACAGTACTTATCTCTGAAGATTAATAATTTTAGCTTTATGAAGGAAAAATAACAAAATTACTTAATTTTCTTCTCAGTTAAAGCCCCTAATTTTTAAAGGAACAGTCTGTAGGAAGGGAGCCAGCCATGCACCACTGGCCCTGAGGGGCTTCCTGGGTTAGCATCTATGTATAGGGAGTCCACAGCATGGGCACGGCAGACAGGTAGGCCCAGGCATGCATGAATTAGGACTTTGACTTTTTGGCCCTCTTATGTGCCTTTTCCCACCTCTAACTTCCAAGACCACTGACAAGAGGTGCTTGGCAAAGAAGATGAGGAGGAGGTATCTCAGGGACTCTGAATCTTCTGCTGGGTTTTTGGTACAGGGTCTATCCACATGCCAACATTTCCACGTCTGCACTATACAGTGGAGTATAATTTTTTTAATGAGAAACAATTAAAAAGATGAGCTCAGGCATAAAGGGAAGAAGCACAAGCAGGAGACTATAGGAGAGATTAGGACAGAGCTATCTGGGGCAAAATGCAGAACAAATAAAACACTTCTGGGGCTCCAGTTTGGGCCATAAGGTGCCCATTTGTGACCTCTGAAACAAATCCAACAGTCCTTGAGGTTCTGTGGGAAAGGAACGAATCTCATTTGCAAAGCTCTCCCTAGGAACTACACATTCCTTGGCCCACCTATGATTATTTACATCCTTGTAAGTTACATGTCTCTGAAAAAATCTCTATTTTAAAGAATGCAGAATAGCTATGTTGACAAAGAAAAAGGAATTAAATTAAGGTAGAAAATGCAGGGACAGTGCGTTGCTGTAAAATTCCTCCTAAGTAATTCTTAGGTGTGAAAATACAGGACCACAGACCTAGACAAGCCCAGAGGCAAGCTGTGTCCTCACTATGGCCAGTATGGTGTTGGTGTTAAAGAACCAGCTGGACCATGCACAGTGGCTCCTGCCTGTAATCCCAGCACTTTTGGTGGTCAAGGCGGGAGGATTGCCTGGGGCCAAAAGTTGGAGACCAGCCAGTGCAACATACCAAACCCTATCTCTACAAAAAAAGATTAAAAATTAGCCAGGAGTGGTGACACACGCCTGTAGTCCTAGCTACTCAGAAGGCTGAAGTGGGAGGATTGCTTGATCCAGGAGTTTGAGGCTGCAGTGAGCCATGATCCCACCACTGCACTCTAGCCTGGGTGACATAGCAAGAACCTAATTCTAAAAAAAGAACAATAGAATAAAATAAAGGATCAGCTTCATCTTACCTTAGTAAATGCCCCAAGCCTCCTCTCTTCCACAGTCTCTAGGCTACTGCAGCACTGGCTTTTGTGTCTAGCTCTTGGCTATTTCAAGCTTGTTCCAGCCCCAAGGATTTTGACCTAGCACGTTCTTCTGCCTAGAAACTGCCTCATATTCCTGGAATGGCCTAACCTCTTTACCTCCTGCAGATGTCCACTCAAATGCCACCTTCTCAGGGATGGTTCCCTCATCATCTTTCTTTAAGGTAACATGCTTCCTGCACCATACTCAGGGACTCACCAGCATACCACCTCATTTGATTCTCTTCATAGTACTTATGACTTTCTGAAATCATCTTGTTTATTGTCTGTTGTTTGCTGTCTCCCCCAACACCACCTCTGCTGCCACAGCTGTATTCCTGCCCCTTTGGTTTCCCACTATACCCCTAGTCAGGGCCAGCTACATAATTTCCAGGGTCCAGTACAAATGAAAATGCAGGCACTTGTTCAAAAGGCAAGAGAAAAGCTTTTCCTGTTGGTCTGTAAGCTCACTCATGCTCTCCTCTCTTTCTCTCAACCTGTCATAGTATTTGTTATTTCATATGTTACTTACATAGTTACTTCCTGACTATGCAGCAAGTACAGATCCTCCCAGGTGCACAGGGTCCTTACTCTGTGACCTGGAACACAAGGCATGTGTACCCAACCCCAACTCTCCCTGTGGTTGTGCCTAGGCCTCTGCCATGGTGGGAGGGTGAGGAGAACAAGTGGTTTAGAATCTGTGTCAGGGAGGCAGAAGGCATAGGCAAATTCTCTGAGCCCCTAGCATATACCCCACTATCTTCCGGGACTTCACTCAGAAAACACAGATTCAAAAATAAAATGATTCAGAGTCTCAAGAAGATGGTGATGCTTAAACATAAAACCCCAAGAACAAGGTCCCTTTCTAAGCATGATACCCATGAGTCCACATCAGCCCCTAGGACAATGCCGGGTATGCAGTAAAGGAAGGAATAAAAGAATAAGCAAGTAAATAAACCAATAGTTCCACAAACCACTTCTGTTTTGCTGTGTTGTGGGCACACTGGCTTGCTCTTCATGAACAAGAACATACCATCCATTGAGTCATTGGAGCATACCATCGAGTCTCATCCACTGAGAGCATACCATCCATTAAGTCATTATATTGGAAGCTCAAGGGCATGGAAAGATGAATCAGAAGAAGCCGGCTTCATATAATTTGCAGCCTAGCACAGGTTGAGTATCCCTAAGCTGAAAATCCAAAATCCAAAATGCTCTGAAACCCAAAATGTTTTATGCACCAACATGACCCTCAAAGGAAATGCTCATTTGAGCATTTCAGATTTTGGATTTTCAGACTGAGGATGCTCAACGGGTAAGCATATAATGCAGATATTCCAAAATCTCCCCCAAAATCCCAAATTCTAAACACTTCTGACCTGAAGTATTTTTGATAAGGGCTATTCAACCTGTAGTACAGATACAGCAATGTTCTCAAGCCAGTCCCCTATGAGGTAGAAAATGAACAGGAACCTGAGGTATAGAACGATGGCAGCTCAGAGATCTACATAGCTTCAGAGATCACAAAAGGTTTTATGAAAGAGGTGACATTTAAGTGGGCCTTTAAAAAAGATGTGAGATTTAGTCATAAAGAGACTCCAGGAAATGGTAACGATGTCAGCAAAAGGTAAAAGGCAGAAAGCCAGAAATATGAACAGTACAGAGGTAATTGTGCTCAGGAAGGAGAATTGGAAAACAGCTTGAATAGGTAGTTCAAGGCCAAAGACAAAGAATCATGAAGACACTGAATATTTCTGAGCAAAAGACTGACATTGTCAGGCAGTAATCTGGCTGCTCTAGGATACAGCTGTCTACTATTAGGTAACAAATTACCACAAATCTAACAGCTTAAAATAATACATATTTGTTGTCTCACAGTTTCTGTGGGTCAGGAATCTGGATACAGCTTAGCTGTGTCCTCTGTTTCAGGCATCTCACAAGATTGTTATCAAGGTACAGACCAGGGCTGGGGTCTCATCTGATGCTTGACTGGGGAAGCTTCCAAGCTCAAAAGATTGTTGACAGGATTCAGTTTCTTGTGGGGTCTTGGGTAGAAGGCCATAGTTCCTTACTGGCTGTTGGCCAGAGGCCACCCTCTGCTGCTGCCATGTGGGCCTCTCCAACATAGCTTCTTACTTCATCAAGATCAGCAGGAAAAAAGTTTTCTACTAAGGCAGAAGTCACAATCCTATGTCACTTAATCATGAAAGTGACATCCCATTACTTTTTTCGATAATCTGCTGGTTACAAGCAAATCACAGGTCCCATCCACACATAAGGGGAGGAGATCTCACAAGGGTATGAACACCAGATAACAGATATTATGAGGACCATCTTAGAAGCTGCTGCCACATCATGGTAGGATGACTGGATTGGTGGAAAGACTAAATTACATAGGCCATGAAGGAAATGATAAGACTCAATGAAAAAGCACTAACTTTAGGAAGAATAGATGTTTTCAAGTGGTATAATTCACAGGACTTGGCAACTAGTTCTATGTGGGAAGTAAAGAAAAGGGAGAAAATAAATGTTCCAAGGTTTTGAACTCTAGTAACTGGAATTAAAGGAGCAGTTAAGAGAAAGAACAGAGGAGAGCTGGTTGCCATTGTTTTGGGGGAAAAAAGAGAACGTACTGAATTCGAGATCCTAGAATACTATTCACGGTGACCATATACTTAGCAATGCTAAATTTCAGGAATGCTATGAAGGCTGGAAATCTATATTTGAGAGACATCTGCACACAAATGACAGCTCATGGCATGTGATTGGATAAACAAAATGGAGCTATCTCCAGTGATTTTATAGCTTGGAATGAGGACGCCGTGGCAACTCCTCTCTTCTTGTGGGAATTCTAGCCTGACTTTTAGGTTAAAGTTATTCAGAAGGGCCAGAAGAGGACCTTCAAGTCAAAACAAAAACTTTAGTATGTCTGCGAGTCTGCCAAGAGCCAACTACTTCGAAAACTGATCCCATCAGGATTTTTCCAGAGACAGACAGGTCTAGAGACAGGCAAAGGCCCCTCAAAAACACAAGCACATACACTGACATGTAAATAATAATAACAATATTATACTGTTTCTTAGTATTTTCAAATCAACTATATTATAAATTAAACCTTGGGATCACCTTTATTTCATTTTGCAGATGAGAAAACTGAGCCTAGCTCTAAATCACACAGACAACATCTATGACCAGAATCAGTGATGATCACTTTCTTCCATGATACAAAATTTTAGACCTGGAATCTGAATCTAAGATGCATTCTCCTAGATTTTCATGCACAAAGTCAAGGACCTACTTTATTAACATAAACACAAATGAGCACACATTTCCCAAAGCTATCAGAGGTTAATTAAATTTGGAAGCCCCAAAGACCCAAATTTTCCAAGTGTAGAAATGATCCTGGAATACTGCATCAAGTGGGAATAAGGAACTCCTGGCCTCCCAAGAGAAACCATCCTTTTCTGAGAAACTCATGGAAAAGGTTAAGGAAACTCAGCTGGCTTCCTAGTTGTTATCTGGTACAAAACTCAGCAAACTTTCAAGCCAGACCAAAAACCCAAGGCATTCCCTGTTGCCAATCCATATCATAATCAATGTTGATTGAATGTCTGAATGTAATTTGAATGAAAAGCATTTCAAAGCACAGAGGTTCTGTTCCCAATAAGTTTAGTCTATATAATCAAATGCATTCTTTCTGGCCCAATCAGCAGAGGCTTGGCAGAATAAAGGACTTTGGTATGAGCAAAAAAATCCAAGCTTAAATCTTACAATTGCCCCTTTGAGGGTCGTTGACTAGGCAAGTTTTACAGTGGTGTACTGAAATGAATACTGCCTCTATGCAAAGCAACAGGAGGTCACATTATAATTAGAATGCAATCAGTGGAATTGGTTATGGCTTGGTTTTCTTCCTGAAATGACAATCTATGCCACATCTGCCATTACATTAATATTTTCTGCATTACTAGAGGAACAGAGGGAGAGAGCTGGGGGGAGGGGGACGTCAGTGTCTTTCCACTGAGCAGCTGATAGAGTTGTCTTTAGCTAGAAGTCCGCATGAGCTAATCAAGGCCCAAACAGTTCACCTTTAAAATACCCAAACCATCTGGCAGGCTGTCCCATGATAAATCTCAATGATAAATGTCTCCGTTTTGATGTTACAAAGGAGCCGCAGACCTGCTCAGTTCTGGCATAGCTGAAAACATACTGGCAACAGTAGAATAGAACTCAGATGTCCCAAAATAGAGAAGTAAATCATTTTGACCTGCAGGGCATAATATATTTAGAGAAAGCCTGATTGTAATAAAAGGGTTGGACTCATCACAGTTTGTGCTCTAGGAGTGGCAATATATTTTTAGGTAATACTTTTCAGTTTAGTGAAAACTCCAGCATGTACAATTTAAAAGCACTCATTCTTTTTCTGTTGTTCACCCCCTTGTTTTTGTGAGTCTTCAGGCATTTCCCTATGCCCCTTGTGAACTACAGCAGTCCCCTCTCTCTGGTTCTCAGACATCCTGCAGGGGAACTGTTGAGGCGAGCATGCCTTCAAAATGATTAATCTGCTCGCCTTTCAGAGGTCTGTTTTGCTGGGCCCATGGCCACTGCCAAGAAAGGACACACTGACCACCAGCACCAGGAAGCGAAGGCACAGCCTCCAAACTCAAAGTTAGCCCAGACCTGGTGCGGAGAGGGAATCGTAAAATAAATTATGCCGTGTGGTTTTGGAAGGGAGACTTTTATGCCCAGCCAAGCTTCAGAAACAAATTTTGAAGTGGTCAGTTGGCCTTATTTATTTCATCTTTTTCCCCTACAAAGTTAGGAAATTAATTAAACAGGGATATGGAGTGTTAAGGGCAAAGTACGAAAGCTTCCCAATGCTAGTGGCCCCTGCCCCCTTCCCTGGCTGGCCTGAAGCTCAGAGTGAAGGAAGTCAGCCTACCACAGGCATGGCCAATAACAACAGGGCCTCATCGGCTCCAGGGCTCCTGGGGAGCTGCCTGGGACCTTGTGACAACTGAGCAAAGCCCGGCCTCCTTCTCCACTCTGGTCTGGTTGGTAGCAATGGCTTGACCGATTCCCTCCACAGCTGCTGGGGTCACTTTCTGCTAACTAATGGGAAAGACAGACTTCCCATCTGCCCCCTGACAAATGGTTTAATAAAACGATTTTGCTCACACACCGAAAAGAGAAGCCAGAAACCAGCAAGGGAGGGAATGCGTCTCTAAGAAAAGGGGTTTCAATCTCACCCTCTTCATCTCCAGACAAGTTGAGGGAAAAGAGGGAAGGCAATTTCTCTGGGTAAGTAGAGTTGTGTGGTGCGGCAGAGGCTGTTTTAAAACTTCTGGGGGCCTGCAGCAACAAGAATGTGATTCCTCAGACTCTCAGGAAAATGAGTGCAAGTAAATTTGAGGTAACTATTTTCAATAAAAATTGAAAATATATATATGTATACTGACAGTCCATTTGGAGAGGAAAAGACACAATAATTTATTGGCTGTTGGCAACTCCATTGGAGACAAGTTACCCCATACCTTCCTTCTTGTCTGCCCTGGGCCAAACAACACATATCTAGTTATTTGACTGTCTTCCCATAAGTCAGTTCTAGTGGTGCGGAGAGGAGACACCCACTGGATCATCGGCATCCCCGGCTCTTTAATCATTTCTCTGGCTCTCACCTGAATCCCCTCCAGGTCACTGACATCTTGCTGATTCAGAAATGTGTAGAAAAGATCAAGGTATTTCAGCTGACATTCCTGCAGGTTCACTGGGGAAGTAGAAAAGAAACAGTGGAAAGGGGCCCCTCTCTCTACTGGGTAAGAGAGTGCACGTGAGTGGCTATAGCTGAAAGAATCACATCGTCACTTTCTTTCTACACCATATGGTCTCTCCCTCTCATATCTGATTTATGACTCCCAATCACCACAGATCCTTTGGCTAGGCCACTTTCCACATGTCAACCTACTGTTGAATATTTGGGTGCCAACATTTCCCCCAGGGAAAAGAAGAGACAAAGAATAATGACGTCTTTTCTTCTGTCCCCCACTGCCCCCCTACCATGTAGCGTTTCTAGTTTCTAGTTTGTATCATCTGACACAGGAAACCCAGGTTCTTTCTCTAGCCCTTCAAACATGGCAGCTTCCTGCCATCCTCTTCAATCAAAACATGCCCATAGGTTCAGAGGGAAAAACCACAGCCCATGGTAGGATGCTAAAGCCCTTAACTAACTCATCAATTCCAATCTACTAATTGGATTCCAATCTTCTCTTTTCACAAAGAACTTTTCGTATCAGGCAGCCCCAGAAAATAAATAAAATAAAATAAAGCAAAATAAAATGTCATCAGCACTATTGTTGTATAGTACTATCTCTTACAGTTATGCAGTTTATATTATATTCTCGCCAATTCAATTCAATTCATCGTGTTTTCACACTGTTTTAGAAATACAATTATTTCTTGATTGCCAGTAAGTGTTGAAAAATATCCACTCATTTGATAAATAATTATTGACTACCAGGTACTACCCTAGATTTAGAGCTACAAAGAGAGTTCTCAAAAAATTTGACAGTCTGGCTAGAGTCATCTAATGTAAGTCTTAGATTAAGGAAAACTAATATGGGAATCTGAATACACAACAGACAAAAGAAAAAGAACACATAAGCAAAATAACACAAATGACTCTAATTCATGTGGTGTGGAGGCAATGCACTTTTGGGAATGGATTCAAATGTGCTCATCAGCAACTATTGTCAGTGTTATGAGGTGACAATGTTTGTGGCATACAAATGAAGCCAAGCTGCCCTCTGATGAGCCAAGTCTGCATTTCATTTCCATCCAGATCCCCCATGTTGTATGGGCCGAGGGGCAATGACTACAATTGTCTGCTAAACAAACTACAGAGGAGAACCGGCTGAGATTGTTGGGGTATGAATCCAAAGACGCATATTATATAGAAAAGCAGCAATAATGAGGCAATTATGAGAGTCAGCCAAGGATACACTGGGGTGGCGTCATTGAGCAAAAGCTCTGAAAAGTTTGGAGCTGAGGGAGGACTAGAAATATGGTTTAATTCATGTTGGTCACACTTCATACAAGAAGGTATTGCACTTACTTGCTCCTCCTGTAGTTATTCTTCTGTGTTGCCTTATTTAATCTCAGCAGTGTGTATCTATTCACCTTTTCAAGGTCAGGGGAATGTGCTAGCTTTAAGTGAAGAGTTTAGAAGTAGTATGTCTGGAACTCAAAAGCCTACTCTTCTTAGATATGCTCTACTTCTGAGAATTAAGCCTAAAAGAAGGCACAAAAGAGAGGGATCACATCTCTCTTGCTGTTTTGATTTGAATTTTATTTTGTATGCCACTTGAGTAATGGCAAGCATGTTTCAGGAAATAACAATGGGAAAAACCCCTTTGGAAGATTAAGCCCTGATGCCCTTCCAGTGATTAAAGCATGCCTGGGCACATTCTCATCCAACCAATTACTAAAATACAAAAGCAGAGCAGATCAAGGTTGATAATGACATTGTATGTTTTTAAAATTAATAACAGTAGCACTGTAGGAGTAGTAGTAATCCTCCTTGCATTACAAGGAGTGTGGCTCCTTGTGAAGAGCCACACTGTCAGCCCCCTCTGCTTGATCACAAAGACAAGTATTTTCATGAAATCAACTGCCCTCCAGAAAGCTGAGTGAGCTGACTCAAAAACAACACAGGGCCTTCATCCAAGGAGCCATAACTGGACACAGTGTAACCCCAGAGTCAACAAACCAAGGTGAGATTCTTCAGTCAGGAACACAACCTTCTCAAATGTGATACATGTGAAGAATCTTTATAAGGTCAATTTTCATCTTTGTAGAGTATTTTTTCACAAGTTGACAAAATATATGATTGCCAATGAAAAGCAGAAAGAAGAATTGGGTCATTCACAGAAAGATGAGAGTAATACAAAACATTTGGACTCTTACCTCCCGCGTACTTGATTACCTTATGCCCTCTGAAGGCAAAGATTCCAGAGAATGGATTGGAATCCCAATAGCCCAGCCCTTTGTGTCTTCTAGTGTCCACATTAAAGCCATTAAACAAATGGTTTATTTAAACTTCAGTTTCTGAGAATGCCTTTTTAAATTAAAATAAAATTATCACTCCCTTGTTGTTGCATCACATTCTGTAACACCTTGTTCATTCTGCCTGCACTGGGCTATTAATGGCAAGTGTGAAGGGGGTGTATCCTGTGTTCTTCTGTCTCACAATATTTGAAAGCCATAAAGACACATAGACTAATGGAACAGTATAGAAAGCCCAGAAATAAATCCACACATTTACAGTCAACTGGTTTTCAACAAAGGTACCAAGAACACACAATGCAGAAAGGACGGTCTCCTCAATAAACAATGTTGGGAAAACTGAATATCCACAACAGAAGAAAAAAATTAGACCCTTATCTCACACCATATAATAAAATCAACTCAAAGTGGATTAAAGACTTCAACATAAGACCTGAAACAGTGAAACCACTAGAAGGAAACATAGGGGAAAACTCCATGTCATTAGTCTGGGCAATGACTTTTTGGATGTCACCCCAAAAGCATAGGCAACAAAAGCAAAAATAAATAATTGGGATTACATCAAACTAAAAAGCTTCTGCACGTGAAAAGAAACAGTCAACAGAGTGAAAAGATAACCTACAGAATGGGAGAAAATATTTGCAAACCATGCGTCTGATAAGGGGTTAACATAAAAAATATATAAGGACTCAAACAACACATTAGAAAGCAAACAACCCAATTAAAATATGGGCAAAGGACCTGAACAGACACATTTCAAAAGAAGACGTACAAATGATCAACAGGTGTATAAAAAATGTTTAACACCATTAATCATCAGGGAATGCAAATTAAAACCAAAATGAGATATCACTTCACATCTGTTAAAATGGCTATTATCAAAAAGCTAGAAGGTAAGTATTCATAAGGATGTGGGAAAAGGGGAATCCATGTACATTATCAGTGGGAATGTAAGTTAAAAAAACAGTACGGAGATTCCTCAATTAAAAATACAGTTATCATACATATAACCTAGCAATCCCACCGAAAGAAATGAATGTATCCAAAAGAAATGAAATCAGTATGTAGGAGAGATATCTGCACTCCTATGCAGCAATTATTCACAATAACCAAAGTATAGAATCAGTCTACGGTTCCATCAGTGAATGAATGGATTAAGAAAGTGTGGTGTATATGTACACAATGAACTACTATTTAGCCTTAATAAAGGACATCTTGTCATTTGCAACAACATGGATGAACCTGGAGATTATGTTTAGTAAAATATGCCAGGCAAAGAAAGACAAATACCACATGATCTCACTTATATGTGGATCCTAAAAAAGTTAAACTCATTGAAGCAGAGAGGAGAATGGTGGTTACTAGGGACTGCTGGGAGTATAAGTAAGTTGGGAAGATATTGGTCAAAGGACACAAAATTTCAATTAAATAGGAGAAATAAGTTCAAGAAACCTATTGTACAACATGGTGACTATAGATAATAACAATATGTTGTATTCTTGAAAATCACTAAGAGTATATTTTGAGCATTCTCACTACAAAAAAAATAATAAACTATGTGACACAATGCACATAGAGGTTAAGCACCCCAATCTGAGAATCTGATATCCTAAATACTCAAAAATCTGAAACTTGTTGGACACCAATGTGACACTCAAAAAAAATGCTCACTGGAGTATTTTGGATTTTCGATTTTCAGATCTGGGATGCTCAGCTGGTAAGTGTAATACAAACATTCCAAAATCCCAAAAAATGTGAAATCCAAAATACTTCCAGTGCCATTTCAGATAAGGGATACTCAATCTGTATTATTTAACCCCATTTAGCCATTCCACAGTGTATTCATATTTCAAAACATTCGTACCTGATAAACATATACAATTTTTGTCTGTTGATTTAAAAACATTTTTTAAAAGAAAAGAATTTGAAAGCTAGCAGATAGAACAAGTTTATTACGTTGACCTACAAGCCTTCCAACTCTGCCTTTTCTGTTCCACTGTGAATGAAAATGGGATTACCAAGATAATATTGGAGACTAAGCTACATAAACTGAATATATTAATGCAAATTATCACCAGAAAATAGAATTAGCTGTACAAAACAATCAATGAGATTATTCCTAACTTACGGTCAACATTATTAAAGCTTGGCTTTTCTCATTATTTAGCTCTGTCAAAACTACTGCTCAGCTTGTCAGCAATCAGACACTATTCCAACATAAGACTAAAGTTTGGTAACCCAGACAATGGGTAAATATTTTTAAAATATCATTTATGTTAACAGATCAAGACTCTGTGGTGATATAGTCTCCATATATCCATAGACAGATATAATTTGCATAGATTTCAAAGTAGACTAAGAACAGTTACCTTAAATAAGGCATTTTACTACCTAATCTCTAATCTATTCATGCAAAAAAGCTTCTTATGACCATAAAAGATTAGGCTCCATGAAAGACAAGAGCTATGAGAATCAGGAGCTGGGCTATCCAAAGGCTTTCATTATTTTGATTAAAGAAAGAGTGGACTGCATGAATAGCTTTCTGATTGTTTTATTTCATGCTGAATAAGGTCACCAAGGGAGAATAATTTTCACCACCAAAAATTAGCCTAAACCTTAGTTTAATTTGCATGGCTTTCCACCCTAAGTGTGTATTCTGTCAAGCATAAACTATATTTACCAGACATAATGGATCTTGGCAGGTCAGAAAATTGCAGTTTGGTCTCTATTACACATAAACCACCAATGGAGAAAATGCTATCAGGATTGCCAATAAAATACATAGTAGGATATCTTTACTTATCCTGTAGGCAGCAACACTGAGATCCCTTCTGGTTTTCCACAAAACGAAACAAAACCAAAATAAGCCTCATCAGCTTCTGGTAACATTGTAGGCTATCTATCAGGGACATGATGCCAAATGATCATCGTGAATCCCACTCTCTTTGTCTGCAGCTAAGGGCACTCCAGGAGGGAGTGAACAACCACCTTCAAATAAGCTTAAGTTGCTACACAGAAAGAGGAAGACTCCTTCCTGGATTACTGGCTTCCTAAAATCTGGGAATGTTACTACATTCTGCCAACATGCATTTTAGGCACAGCTGACCTCTTTGGAATATTGGTTGGAGGTTTTATTCCTGTTCATAGTTGCTAAATTGTGAATAATTTTATGAAAGAATGGTGTCACTGCAGAGGGAAAATATTTCCATTGGATGGTAAGTTCTTGGGTTCTATGACTATCATATGTTGAAAATTCCTAAATCTTTTTCTCTAGAACCAAGAATGCTAACTCTCTCCATGTGAATACACAAACAGGCCCCAAATAAAACTTATCACCTTTGGTGAACTCCCTTCATATCTTCCAAAAATCTTTTCCACATCAGTACATGTGTCAAGAAATGGTACTGCCATCCAGGAGTAAACCAGAGGGGAAGGGGGCTGACAAATCTGAATGGATCCTGGCTACTGAGCTGGAGCATGGTCCAAGGTTCCCCTACCCCCTACTGTACCCAGCATTCATTATTATTTAGGGAATTATGGGGGCATACAGGCAGTTTAAGGATTTTGAAGACCAGGATGGGAGGGGCAATGAAGGGGCACTCTTTGGGGAGCTGCCATGGAAGTATTTCAGCCAGAATGGCTACACAGGTACATACTGACTGAATACCAGTCATGGTGCCATCATCCACTTAACCTTGAGTTTTCTTGTTTTTTTTTTGTTCTGCTTAATTTGCAAAACAATCTTTCAATGCTATCTACCACCACCACTGCCCCATACAATTGCATTAGTTGCATGATGGAAGCCTTATCACCTCTTGGCTAGTTTAGTGCAGCTTCCTACCGGATCTCCCTGCCTCCATTCTGACCCTCCTTCTTCTACCCTTTTACTTCTCCCCAGAAAGATCATTCTAAAAAGTCAATTCCTAGACATTGCCCCAAAGAAAGCATAGCTTTGAGCACATGAAAAGATGCTCAATATCACTAATGGCTAGGGAAAGGCAAATCAAAACCACAATGAGATACCACCTTATATCCATTAGGATAGCTATTTTTAAAAGCGAGCAAACAAGCAAAAATCAGAAAATAATAAATGTTGATGAGCCTGTGGAATAATTGGAATCATGTGCATTGTTGGTAGGATTGTAAAATGGTACAGCTGCTATGGAAGACAGTACGGTAACTCTTCAAGAAATTAAAACTAAAATTACTACATAATCCAGCCATTTTAAATCTGTATATATACTCAGAAGAATCGGAAACAAGGTCTCAAAGATTTATCTATAAGTCTTAAGAAGCATTTGTACATCCATGTACAGAGCTATTCATAATAGATAAAAGGCAGAAGCAGCCCAAATGACCATCAACAAGATGAATGAATAAACAAAATGTGGTATATAGATACAATTGGATATTATTCAGCCTAAAAAAGAAAGCAAATTTTGACACATGCTGCTGCATGGATGAACTTTGAGGACGTTATGCTAAGCAAAATAAGCAAGCACAAAAGTCCACATAATATTAATTTCATTTATATGAGGTACTTAGAGTAGTGAAGTTCACAGATATACAAAGTAGAATGGTGGATTCTAGAGGGGAGGAGTGAATCGGAAGTTAGTGTTTAATGAGCATGGAGTTTCAGTTTTGCAGGATGAAAAGATTCTGGAGATGGATGGTGGTCATCATGGTACCACAATGGGCATGTACTTAATGCCACTGAACTGTACACTTAAAAATGATTTAAATGGTGAATTTTAAGTTTTATATATTTTACTACAATAAAAAAGGCAAATGCTAATAAATACATGGCTAATTGCTAGGAGGAAAACAGAAGAGTCAATTCAGTCACATCACCATCCTGGTGATCTCGCAGTATGGTGATCAAGCAATCATTGGATTGCTTGGGCCCTTCTAATTTTATTCCTGTCAATCTCTCCAGCCTCATCATTCGAAACTTGCTACCACAGCTCTAAATTCTAGCCCTGAGGAGCAACTTGCAATTGCCTGAATATGCTGTACTCACTTGCCTGGGGGCTTTGTACATGCCGTTCTCCCTTCATGAGGCATTTTCCCATTCCAACCATCTACCCACAGCCCAGCTAACTACTGTCCATTTTATTAGTCCTTCAAGTCTCAAACTAGGGTCTGTTAATCCTTCATAACTCAGTTTAGGTATCACTTCTTCAAGGAAGCTTTCCTTTATCTACTCCCTGCTCCCTGTCCTGCGTCAGGGTTAGGCAGGTCTTCTGCATATGTCCCTAGTAACCTGATCACCTCCACTGATTAACAGCATAAACACTGGAGCCAAACTGCCTGAGTTTGAAGTTCAGCTTTGCCACTTATTATGTGACCTTAGGCAAGCTACTTAGCTCCACGACTTCAGATTCTTGTTTAAAGGAGGTAATGCTAATACTACTTACCTCATGAATTGTAGTGAGGATTAAATGAACTACTTGCTAGAAAGCAGTATGAATAATGCCTAGCATATAATGAAGTCACATACAACATCTCCAATTCCATTTGATCTTCAACATGACTCTCCTTCCACCAGAAGGTGGTATCCTTGTCCCCTTCCCTTGAATCAGGGTGGACATGTGACTTCCAAGAATAAGTCAGAAAAACTTCAGACGCAGCTTCTGCTTTGCTGACTAGAATCCTTGGGCTTGAAACCTTGCACTTTCGTGTAAATCCAACTACGCTGAGGCTGCCAAACCACAAGCAAGCCAGGCCACAAGGAGTATGTAGGCATTTCAGTCAGAAACCCTCGTCTGTGGGTCCTCCTAGCCCAAATAGATGAATGTATGAACATGAGTCTTCAGATCATTCCGATTTCCAGTCAAGTCAGCCCTAGCATTCATGTCTTCCCAGCTGAGGCTGAAGACCTTGTGATGTAGAGAAAAAACTACTACCTTATCCTTTCTGAATCCCTGACCCACAGAAACCATGAGCTGAATACAACGGTTGTTTTAGCTACTAAACTTTTGGTATAACTTGTTACACAGCAACAGAAACTAGAAGATCTACATAAGTGGTCTCTATGTTATCATCATTATCATCCTCATTACTATATTATCCAAGCACTTAATGCAATAATACTTAGAACATAGATATCTACTGACCTAGCTGTATCCCTCATTTCATTCTAAGCTCCTTGTTACAGGATCTAGCATGGTACCAGACTCATAACACATACTACATTTTTTGTTCAAAGAATGAATGAACTCCTTCAAACTAACTATATCTACAGTGTTCTGACACTTAGCCTCTCAGTCACACAAACAAGATGACAGGACAATGATGTTTGACCCAGTCAAAAAAATCACTCACAATCTGTTTTATTGTGCAATGAGAACCACTGCTGATATTTCAGTGAACTTCTTCTAAGTCTTGTGTGGGTCCATTAAATTGACATGCTCTATGTAGCTTTTAGTACTTTTACCCCACTTGTTATTATAAGCACAATCTCATGTTACTCTTTTAAAACTTATTTTTGTGCTCTGCCTATGGAATAACCATTCTTTATTCCTTTACTTTCTTAATAAATTTGCTTTCACTTAAAAAATTAAAATTTAAATTTAAAAAGACTTATTTTTGTGGGTTAAATAATATACGATCATCTGAATATACCACTTTTTTTTTTTTTTTGAAACAGTGTTTCATTCTGTCCTCCAGGCTGGAGTGCAGTGGCATGATCACAGCTCACTGCAGCTTCTACCTCCTGGTCTCAATCTAGCCTCCTGCCTCAGCCTTCCAAGTAGCTGGGATTACACGCACGTGCACCACCACGCCCAGCTAATTTTTGTAGTTTTTGCAGAGACAGGGTTTTGCCATGTTGCCCGGGCTCTTCTCAAACTCCTGGGCTCAAGAGATTTGCCCACCTCAGCCTCCCAAAATGCTGGGTTATAGGCATGAGCCACTATGCCTGCTCTGAATATACCACATTTCTAATCATTTCACCTATTGTTAAATATTTAGGCTATTTTCAGTTTTCCTTCATATAAACAATGCTATGAAGAATTACTTTCAGTCTTTTACATACATCTTTGACTGCATCTTCGTGTTCTGAAAAAATTGTTGAGCCAAAGGGTAGCTACCATATTTTTGTAGTAATATAAAAATTATCAAATTGCTTTTCAGAAACATTGAAATAAGTTACCTCTAAAAGGAAGATGTAAGAAAGATAGTATCATTGTGCCCTAACATTTATTAAGTATTAACATTTCATTTTAACCCAAAATTTTATAGGCCCTCAGTAATAGTTTTATTTACGAATATTTCATTTTAAGTTTTTAAGTAAGTTTGAACTTTTTATGTTCACTTGCATTTCTAGTTTTGTATAATCACATCTTTTATCCAATATTTCTACTGGATTTTTTGTTGTTGTTCAGTAGAACTCGTAAAAGCTCTTCCTATAATAAAGGAATAAAATATTTAATTATATTTTAAAATATTATCTCCTAGCTTATTGGCCTTAATTTTGCTTATAATGCTACAGATATATAAAATATACACATTTTTATGTTATAAAATCTGTCAATAATTTATTTTATAGAATTGCAATATCAGTTTAACATTTTTGACAAATTAGGACATTGGCCCTATTCACAGGTTTTCATAAAACTCAAATATGGGGTGTGATATTGTAATGTTTAAACAATCCTGTTATCTTGTAGGTGTTAAGAACATGTTCCTCCACCAAGATCAAGGCTGACAAATAAAACTGAAAAGAAATTACATTGCATCCTCTCAAGAGCTATTCCCAAACCAGCCAATGCAAGGCATCAACTTACGGTCCCTGTTATCACATTTTAGTCCAACAAACTTCCCCATGTAGAAGACAGACTATTAGTATTAACTGAAAATGGGTGAGCAGCATTAGTAACTTGTAACTTTGAGAGCTAGAGGGTCTAAATCTTTTCTTTAACAGAATTTCTAGCTTTGGATTTGAAGGTAATTCATTCATTTATGCATTTAATAAATATTTTTTCGGCTCTCTACTCACTTGGTAATTCAAATAAGGCCAAGGACATGTAAAATATATAGACTTTGTGCTTAGGAAGACCTTATCCTTGTCAAGTTTAGGAGAGATTAACATATAAACAAACACTTGTAATAATAGCCAGATACGTCAAGTTGATAAAATCATTTAAAATAATTTTTATATTACTGACCAACACTGAAAGAATTTCTCCCTTTTAGAGTTCTAATCAAGTGTTCAAAGTCCCTCTAGATTTTCTTTGTCCTCTTTTAAGTTATATCATTATATTGCTACTTGTTACAGTAAAATTTACCAGAAACAAGATGAGTCAACAAAGGTATATCATTAGCAGCAAATATTTATTGAGCATTTACTATGGGCACTCTGGAGATATTAAGAAGTATGAGGCAAAGTTCCTGCCAAACAATAGGTTAAAGTCAACTTAAGAAAACACGATACATACACATTAAATAGCAATTTTAATAAGCAGCAAATGAATGAAGAAGCACCTGAGTGCTATAGAGAGTCAAAGAAGAAAGAGTTCACTCCAGGAAATGAGGATAAGGTGGGATATGAAGGAGCTAGAAAACTTCAACAGGAGGAAGACCAAAGGACTTCCAGAAATGTAGAGCATGATGAGGAAAATCAGGCCAAACAGAAGCAGCAAGATGGCGTGTTAGTAAAGAGATTCGGGACACAAGACTACTACACTCTGCCTGCTTCTTTTACTACTACTAGATTTTGAAAAACCAGAATAATTGAGTTCAGAGATCACAGACAGACCATTCATACTGCAAACTATACCTCCTTCACTAAGGTCCCTCTCTGAAAGTATCATACCTTTTGGGGTCTCCTAGGTTACCGACCTGTGATGAGGCATTCTGTAAACAACACTATGAACATTACTGTATAAATTGGTTGGTACTTATTTTTAGAGCTCCCTTAGATTGTTTAGGAAGCACCAACAGAAATAGAGTACACTCGATTGGTACATAAAAGTAAAAGCAAAATAAAAGTTTCAGGTAAAGTAGAGCCATAAATCTAGGAATTTAAGCTCCTCTCCTCGGGCAACTGAAAGCCAATTCCATATTTCCTCTCACTCGCTGACAGCCTCTTGGGCATTCAAATGGGAAAGAGTTGAAAACCAGGATTTCCGGTCCAGTCTAATACTGGACAACACTTAATGGTTTAAGTAGATTAATAATACTCTTGCTATTGGAATTTTGCCTTTCACCACCTTTCGCCATAAGCTTTGCCTGTACTTGATCTACAGGGAGGCTGAACACTGAAGAGGCTTTTTCCAGACCTGCTCTCATTCAGCATGCCGTCTGGAACTGACAACCCAATTTCGACACCAATCAATCAGTAAGAATTTATTGACTGCTATTATGTGCCCTACACTACCTGTGATACTGGCAGAGACCTAGAAGAATTATAAAACACGGCTGCTTTCTCAAAGAAGATAGAATTGAGTTGGGTTTTCAATATTAACACATGTGGAAGAAATACAAATCCAACCAAAATTATCATCAGTACAAAGCTCTAAATTTTAAAGGGTCTAGACTTTACATGCTAAAGAGAACAGCTCAGGGGACAAATGGGAGCTCACAGGGTTGTGGAAACCTTCCTGGGACGGAAAGTCCTGAACTGGCCTCGAAGAAAACAGCAGAGAGAAGACAGTCTAGAATAAATAACATAAGTGAAGATGAGGTCCAATAGTGGGGTAATGAAGAGAGAGCCTTACTGGAGAGCAGACAGTTGGAGAAGAAAGATAGCAGTTTAGCTAGAAAAAGAAAATTGGATATTAGACAGACAGGTCTGGATATAACATTCGGTATAAAATATGAAATTTTGTTTTCACATGTGTCTCTCTCTATTTCATTATATCATTTCTCTGGCCAAAACTTCTCTGACATCTGTAATATCTCGCCAAGGTATCTGGCATATAGTAGATAACAAATATCAATTGAATGAATAAATGAATACATTGGTTAACAGATAAATGTACAAGAGTGAATTCTACCTAAAAGATGTTGATCCAAGCATGTTTTTTAATATGAAAAATGACATAAACTTTACTGTAAATGTCATGCTACCCTTGGTCAAACACCCAAAGAACAGGGAAACCATTCATTCAGCAAGAATGACTAAACACATCCTATGAACATAGCACAGTGAACAGGACAGATAAGGACCGTGCTCTTTGGGAGTTTACTATTTCATAGAGGTAGAAGTGGGATGGAAAGGGGGAGAGAGAGAGAAAGAGGAAGGGAGAGAGAAAGAGAAGAGAGAGAGAGAAAAAAAAATGGCAGGTATCAGTAAATGTCACAAGGAAAGTGACACACTGAGAAATGATGGAAAGTGACTGGTGGGTAGGTGGTTGTGGCTCCTTTAAACTGAGTGGTCTCAGAAGACCTCTCTGAGGAGATGACATTCAAGCTGAAATCTCAATGTCAAAAGAAGCCAATATCACAAAGATTGTACAGCAGGGCCTTCTAGTCAGGGTGGATAGTCCTATGTAGAAAAAGACACTGGTGTACTCAAGAAACTGAAAGGTAACCACTGTGTCTGGAGTGTGGTGCAGAGCTGGGGGACAGAGGACCAGGAGCCTGTAGAGAAAACACGGCCAGTTCACTTAAGGACTGGAAGGTTCAGGAGAAACCTCCAGCTAAGGGACCAAGGCATTGGCAGGTGCCTGTTACTGAAGGGGCAAAAGATGAGCCCAGCACCCAAGGTTATGTTCTTCATAGTAATGCCCGCTCTCTTCAGATCATATATTTGTCACTGGGCCTGGAGACACACTTGTAAATTCAGATTAGACCCCAAGATTCCAAAACCATTGCCCAATTTATGTGCAGATGATTGAGACATGTAGCTTGAGAATTCTGCTCATTTTTCACAATGGTTAGTGCAGTGACTCTGGCTCCTATAAAACCCACTAAAAACAGTAATTGTCCTTTCTCTGTGCTGAACTGTAATGGGAAAAAGGCACTTACAAACAGTGTGCTGGCTGTATTTCTCTTCCTTCTCTTCGTCTGACAGTCTGGGTAGAGTGATCAGAAAAGTGAGGTACAAGTACATGCTTCCTGAAGACGGCAGCTCTTTCAGGCCCTGCCTTGGCTTGGGCGAGAGTGGGAGCAGAAACTCCCCTTCCAGATGTGCATTGAGGGAAGAAAGTCACTCTGTCCCCAGGGGACAAAGCTGTTCTTTGAATTTCAAAGGCGGATGCCCCAGAGGCCCCACCAGACTCACCCCACAAAAATGTTTGATGAATTACCATGGCAGGCATCAACTTTGCAGATTAACGGCCAAAAGGAATTTAGTTTATGTCTCAGTGGAAGAGGATAAATCTTCTCCTGGCTTTGAGAATCTGAGGAATTGAGCAACCCAGCTAACCACAGCACCTCTCCCTTCATTCACAATGCTTTACCATGGGTCGTTTACTTTCTACATTCCCTTTCAGCAGGTTCTCATAAATTTAAGTGAAACAGACAGCATGTCTGTGCTCTGCTTCTTTTGCAATACGATGGCCACCAAGTGATTGTCTTTGGGTTGGTGTCGTTGGTGGAAAATCATTGAGGTTTGTTGTGAAATTCATTCTCAACTCATAACTCAACTAGACACTGAATTCCTATTTTTCCAACTTGAGACCATGCTGTTAAAAAGTACTGGTATCAAATTCTAAAAGTATGTCAAGGCCAAACCCCCATTCTTTGTGTGCTTGCGTGTGTACATGTGCATATGAATGTGTGCATGTGAGTGTGCCTATGTGTTTTAAATAATCTAGAGCCTCTACCCAGAAGTAGTAAGGTATTAACTAAAATCTTAGCCCAGGAGTCAGGGTTATTATGGTCATTTTTTCCTGTCTTTGCTTATTTTTCCATCGCAACAATGTGCTTTCACGTGCTGTTAAACATGATGGACAACGTTTCTATGAGAAGATATATTATTATTTGCCTACTTCCATGTCATGTATTGCAGGACTCATCATTTATAAAAACCAATTGATGGTCTTTTTTGAACAATTACAATCTGCCTAGCCTTGTTCTAGTATTCTGGGTGGATACAAGGGAAGAATAAGGCATGATCTCCACTTCTCAATCCATCCAAGGAGAGAATAGATGAGACTTCACAGAACAATACAAGACGGTAGCTGAGTAGTAAGGCACGTGGTACACAGGAGTGTAAGTTAGAAAAATGGTCTGAAGAAAGTTTTGTGAAGTGGAGGGCATTTTCAAGGGGCTTTGAAGTATAGGTAGGAATAAGAAAGGGGCCAAAGGGCTAGAGGAGTGGGATATTCTTTTGTAAGCACAGAGATGCTTACAGGATATGAGGGTACATGTCTACTTCCATGTGAGGAGAGGGTGGTTGGTAATAAGGAAGGGACACTCCACAAGGGCTTGGAATACCAGAAAACTCTTATGGATTATTGAAAGATGGTAAATACAGGGCAGAATTATGAAAATACAAGCATCATTTTCTAACTACTGGATTTAAAAGAAGTTTCAGTCCCCAGCCAATTACCAGATATGTACAGGTATTGGTGATACATACGGCTATTGTCAATTCTCCTTTTTTCAATTAGCACCAACAAAAAATTGAAGATACCAAATATCAAATAAATTACTTTTTAAAGTAAATGTAATTTACTTTAAAAAGAGTCCTAAATGATGTACAAATGGTTTGAGAATTACTGGCTCCACTGTCACAGATAATTGATAAGGATAATGTAATAGTAACTCCTTTTACAGTCAGTATCCAATGTGAGAGGTTACTTATACCAGGTAAGAGGCAATTAATGAGAATTAGATTTGCTTGCCTGTCTTAAAACATTATGGGCTCGGGAAAAGTACCCTGGTGGCCATTAGAGTAACCTAGGGTACAGCCATTCCAAGCCACAAAAAAAAAAAAAAAAAGCAAACAAAGATAAAAATTTACAATAATTAATTACTAATACATACATACATTACTATTTTAACATAAAAATGTTAAAAATAAGGTTTTATTTGAAATTACTTATTATTCTATAGTATTTACTTTTCAGCTGCATGCATTTTATTATTTAAATAAAAATAGGTTCAGTTAACAGCGGCAATTAACATTAATTAATAGTAGGACTAACTAAACAAATAATATGTGTGAGAAAAATATTACAGTAATGTTTCTGTCATCTGATAAAGCAATTTGTTATAACACTTTTTAAGCACTTTATTGGATATTTAAATTTATAGGCTATATTATGTATATTCCTTTTTTTTTTTTTAATGAAGTGGAGTCTCACTCTGTCACCCAGGCTGGAGTGCAGTGGTGCGATCTCGGCTTACTGCAAGCTCCACCTCCTGGGTTTACACCATTCTCCTGCCTCAGCATCCCGAGTAGCTGAGACTACAGGTGCCCGCCACCACGCCCGGCTAATTTTTTGTATTTTTAGTAGAGATGGGGTTTCATCATGTTAGCCAGGATGGTCTCGATCTCCTAACCTCGTGATCCACCTGCCTCGGCCTCCCAAAGTGCTAGGATTACAGGCGTAAGCCATCACGCCTGGCCTATATTATGTATATTCTTAAGATACACAAACATAAGACTTTTTAAAAAGAAAATGAAAATAACATTAGAAACAGATATTACCTATAGATAATGAAAAATAACAATGACATGGAGGCAGAAAATCAACAAAGAAACTTTGAACTTAAATTGAACTCTAGATCAAATCAGCCTAACAGATATTTACAGAACATTCTACCCAACAACCACAGAATACACATTCTTCTCATCTACGCATGGAATATTCTCCAAAATAGACCACATTTAGGCCATAAAACAAGTCTCAATAAGTTTTAAAAACTCAAAATCATACCAAGTATTTTCTTGGACCACAGTGGAATAAAACTATAAATCTATACCAAGAGGAACTCTCAAAACTATACAAGTATGTGGAAATTAAACAACTTGCTTCTGAATGATCTTTGGATCAATGACAAAATTTAGGCAAGAATTAAAAAAGTTTTTGAAACAAATGAAAACAGTGACACAACAAACCAAAACCTCTAGAATACAGCAAACGTGGTGCTAAGAGGAAAGTTTATGGCATTAAATGCCTATATTCAAAAGATAGATAAAAAATTAACAGTCTAAGGTCACGCATCAAGAAACTACAAAAACAAGAACAAACCAAACCCAAAGCTAGCAGAAGAAAATACATAACAAAGATCAGAGCAGAACGAAATAAAATTAAAATCAAAAAACAATACAAAGGATCAATAAAACAAAAAGTTGTTTTTTTGAAAAGATAAACAAAATTGATAAACTGCTAGCTAAACAAGAAAAAAGAGAGAAAAGTCAAATAAGCACAATCAGAAGTGATAAAGAACACATTACAATTGAAACCACAGAAATACAAAAGCTCATAAACGACTACTATGAGCATTTCTATGCATACAAACTAGAAAACCTATAGGAAATCGATAAATATATAACCCCCAAAATTGAACCGGGAAAAAATAGAAACCCTGAATAAACCAATAACAAGTAGTGAGATTGAATCAGTAGTAAAAAATCTCCTAACAACCACAAAAAATGCCCAGGACCAGACAGATTCACAGCAGAATTCTACCACACATTCTAAGAACTGGTACGAAGTGAAAGTATTCCAAAAAATTGAGGAGGAAGGAATCCTCCCTAACTCATTCTATGAAGCCAATATCACCCTGATACCAAAGCCAGGCAAACACACACACACACACACACACACACACACACACAAAGAAGGGCAGGCGCAGTGGCTCACACCTGTAATCCCAGCACTTTGGGAGGCCGAGGTGGGTGGATCACCTGAGGTCAGGAGTTTGAGACCAGCCTGGCCAACATGGTGAAACCCCATCTCTACTAAAAATATAAAAAGTAGCTGAGCTTGGTGGCGCATGCCTGTAATACCAGCTACCCGGGAGACTGAGGCAGAAGAATTGTTTGAACCAGGGAGGCAGAGGTTGCAGTGAGCCAAAATGGCACCACTGCACTACAGCCTGGGAGACAGAGCAAGACACCGTCTCAAAAAAAAAAAAAAAAAAAAAAAAAAAAAAAGGAAAAGAAAAAGAGAGAAAAGAAAAGACACACCAATACTCCTGATGTACATAGATGCAAAAATCCTTAACAAAATAGCAGCAAATTGAATTAAGTAGCACATCAAAAACATAATATATCATAATCAAGTGGGTTTTATTCCAGGGATTTGCAACATACGCAAATCAATAAATGTGATTCACCACATAAACACAAATAAAAACAAAAACCATATGATTATCTCAATAGACGCAGAAAAAAAGGAGTCAATAAAATTCAGCATCTCTTCATGATAAAAAACCCTCAACAAACTAGAAATAGAAGGAACATATCTCAAAATAATAAAAGACATATACAACAAACTTACAGCCATCATCATACTGAATGAGGAAAAATTGAAAGCATTCCCCCTAAGAACTGGAACTAAACAAGGATGCCACTTTCACCACTCCTATTCTAGTATTGGAAGTCCTAGCTACAGTAATCAGGCAAAAGAAATAAATAAAAGGCATCCAAATTGGGGAAGAGGAAGTCAAATTATCTCTGTTTTCTGATGATGTGATCTGATACCTAGAAAACTTTAAAGACTCCTCCAAAAGACTCCTAGATTTGATAAGTGACTTCAGTAAAGTTCAGAATAAAAATTCAACATACAAAAATCAGTAGCATTTCTATACACCAAAAATAATCAAACTCAGAACAAAATATAGAAGTCAATCCCATTTACAATAGCTACAAAAAAGTAAAATACCTAGAAATACATTTAACCAAGAAGGTAAAAGATCTCTAACAAAAAGAACTACAAAACACTGATGAAAAAAATCACAGATGACACAAACGAATAGAAAAAACATCCCATGCCCATGGATTAAAAGGTCAAATATTGTTAAAATGACCAAACTACCCAAAGGAATATTCAGATTCAATGCAATTCCTATCGAATCACCAATATTATTTTCCCCAGAAATAGAGAAAATAATCCTAAAATTCAGATGGAACCAAAAAAGAGACTGAATAGCTAATGCCATCCTAAGCAAAAAGAAAAAAGCTGGAGGCATCACATTACCTGACTTCAAATTATACTACAAAACAATTGAAACCAAAACAGTCTGATATTGGTATAAAAATAGACACATCAATCAATGGAACAGAACAGAAAACCCAGACATAATGCCACATATCTACAAGCAATTGATCTTCAACGAAGTTGACAAAACATATACTGGAGAAAGGACATCATATTTAATAAATGGTGCTGGGAAAATTGGGTAGCCATATGCGAAAGAATGAAACTGGACCCATATGTCTCACCAGATACAAAAATTAACTCAAGATGGAATAAAGACCTCAAACTATTAAAACCCTAGAAGAAAACCTAGCAAAAACTCTTCTGACATTGGCCTAGGCAAAGAATTTGTAACTAGGAGTCCCAAATCAAATGCGACAAAAACAAAAACAGAATAATGGGATTTAATTAAAAAGCTTCTGCATAGCAAAAGAAATAATCAACAAAGTAAACAGATAATCTAAAGAATGGAGGAAAATATTTGTAAACTATGCATCCAACAAAGGGCTAATGTCCAGAATCTGCAAGGAACTCAAATAACTCAACAAGAAAAACAAAATAAATAACCCCATTAAAAGGTAGACAAAGGATATGAGCAGACATTCTCAAAAGAAGACATGCGGCCAGGCACGGTGGCTCACGCCTGTAATCCCAGCACTTTGGGGGGGCCAAGGCTGGCAGATCACGAGGTCAGGAGATCGAGACCATATTGGCTAACGCGTCTCTACTAAACATACAAAAAATTAGCCAGGTGCGGTGGCAGGCGCCTGTAGTCCCAGCTACTCAGGAAGCTGAGGCAGGAGAATGGTGTGAACCCGGGAGGCGGAGCTTGCAGTGAGCGGAGATCGCGCCACTGCACTCCAGCCTGGGCAACAGAGCGAGACTACATCTCAAACAAAAAAACAAAACAAAAAAAAGACATACAAGTGCCCAACAAACATTTGAAAAAATGCTCAACATTATTAACCATCAGTGAAATGTAAATTAAAACCACAATGAGATGCCATCATACACCAGTCAGAATGGCTATTATTAAAAAGTCAAAATACAACAGATGTTGGCAAGAATGTGGAGAAACAGCAATGCTTATACCCTACTTGTGGGAATGAAAGTACAACCTTTATGGAAAATAGTATGGCTATTTCTCGAAGAATTAAAAATAGAACTACCATTAAATCCAGCAATTCCACTCCTGCATATCTACCCAAAGGAAAAAAAAATTATATTGAAAAGTCGCCTGCACTTGTATGTTTATCACAGTACTATTCACAATAGTAAAGTTATAAAATCAATCTAGGTGTCCATCCACAGATGACTGGATAAAGAAAATGTGCTGTGTGTGTGTATATATGGTGGTGTGTGTGTATGTTTGTATGTATGTATAGATAGGTAGATAGAGAGGCATGATATATACGTATATATTATGGAATACTACTTAGCCCTAAAATGAATGAAATTATGTTTTCTGCAGCAACACGGGTGAAACTAGATGCCATTATCTAAAGTTAAACAACTCAGAATGTCAAATGCTGCATGTTTTCACTCATAAGTGGGAGCTAAATAATGTATACACATGGATATACAAAACGGAATAATAGACACTGGAGGCTCCAAAAGGTGGAGGGGCAGCTGAGGGGTAAGGGATGAGAAATTACCTATTGGGAAGGATATACACTATTTGGGTGTTGGTTACACTAAAAGCCCAGACTTCATCACTATTCAATAAAACCATGTAATAATAATGTACTTTTACCCTCATGTCTATTAAAAAAAAAAAAACAAAAAAAAAAACTATGACACGTTTCCATCTGTCCTGTGATACAGCATGATACAGCAGGATATTCTTACTCTCTGTTTCCTTTTCCAGTAATAGTTCTTTAAACTGCTTTCAACCATTACAACACCCTTCTATTCTTTTCTGTAGTGTTAAAACTAAATGAATATAGTCAAATGTAAAACTTGATTTAACTTTATGCTCTTTATCAAGCCCACTTTACACTGTATTGGTATGACTCCACCAAGCTAAATATCCTCTCCAAAAAAAAAAAAAATTCAGCATGGAGTACTTAGAAGTTTACTTACTAGTAACATCACGATTTAAGACTTGTAGGGATTAATTTCTAGCTCTCCAAAAATGTTCATCCACTTTGTATCCACATGCCTGGTTTGATGGACCAGCAGTTTGTCAATCAGATCCACTGCATCTATAAACTCATCATATAGGTGATCCATGTCTAATATGTTGATCATTTTTAAAACACTACGAAGCATTTTGGATGTCATCATAAGTAAAACTTTTCTTTGGCAGGTAAAATGGTTTTAAAGCACAGAAGTAATCTAAACTTGTGAAATCAAAGCCAGATTCCAAGTAAGTGACAGTTTGATTAAAGAAATTGAAAAACTGAGAAAGATTGGCCTAACCTGGCAGTCCTCTGGTGACATATTTTTTTTTCATTTGAAACAGGCTTATTTCCAAAACATAAGTCCTTTTTTCTGTATGAGTTTCTGTCACATCCTACACATAACATCCAACAACTTGGGTATAGTCAGTTGTCCTTTTCTAGGCTCCTTATGGCTTCTTCAAAGATCATCAGAGAGTTTTAGAAAAAGCCTCAATATCACAGGTAAGCAAATCCCATTTTTTTAGCATCCTTGCAGAAAAAGTATACTGAACTTTTAGCAGTTGAAATCTTTTTCTTTTCTTTGGTAAGAAATTTACACACTGAATGAAGTTTACCAAAATTTACATTGGCACTGTCTGCCACACATGCAGATAGATGAGCTAAATCTAGCTTGTTTTTAGACAAGTTATCAGTAATCTTTTGTTTTATGTTTCTACAGTTTCATTAAAATCTTTATAAAAATCCAGAAGACATTCTGAATCACCATTTATCAAGTTCAAGTACTAAAGAGCTAAAGGGAACATTATCTTATTGCCATGATTCAAGAATTTCTTGATATACTAGAGTTGTTGTTCAAATCTAACAGAATTAACTCTGCTACATACAGGGCCAGCACATGTTACCCAAAACTTCCCTGGCTGTTCACGCCTAGGGCGCTTTAACTGAAACCTGTGAATCAGGAAATATAATTGTAATCAGTTTCAGAAAGCAATCAAGGGAATAATGCAATGACGCTGCTTATTTGTGTCGTATACTCAAGATAATTCAGTGGCTGCTATATTCAACTGAGCGTTGGTGTCTTCTTGGGAGACAAGAAACTTTTGATTGACTCAGAAGTACTTGTCTACCTCATGCCAAAATTGTGGGATTCAGTCTCCCTATGCACTTTTATATCTTCTTTTTTGCATCTTGTGCAGTATGCTCTGTTTTGATTATTTATCTGCCCAATCCAGACGTATGAGTCCTTTCATCTGCCATTAAAATAGCAACCATCTAACCTTCTTTTTCTAGGATGCAGGCATTGATATAATAATCATCTTCATTTTCACTATCTGAACTCTTAGAGAATATGGTCACAATATTCATAAAGTTAAAAATTAAACTGGCATTATCTTGATACAAAGCACGACAAGTTAATATAAAGACAAAGTCAAAGACAGATGGACTTTTAACACTCAAATTACAATGTAGTTATGGTGTACACTTGCGTTGCATCAGTTGGAGTGAAACAATAATGAATGATCCGTTAGTGTGAACTGCAAATCATGATTGTCAACATGGGAGTGGGGAATAGTAACAATAACTATGGAAGATAGATAATCTATGCTGTACCTATTTGACACTAAAACAGCATTGCTTTCAGCACCTGTATTTTGGGCTGACATATGGGCTTTGTATTTTTCCAAGCTTTGCCATCCACTATTGAAAACCAAGACATTTTGCATTTTGGAGAGAGGATTCCAGAATGTAGGACTCTGAGTACTAAAGTCAGGACAGTCCCAGGCAAACCAGGACAGTTTTTCATTTTAGTGAGACTCTAATGTTATTCAGAATAAACACTTGCAAAGTTTGAAACAGAAAAGAACTCTAAAGCCAATCATCTTATCATTAAAACACAAAGAGGGAATAGATGGAATAGGCTATACTAGGATAGCCTGGGAAGTTATGATCCATATGTGAAAATGAGCTGTGTACAGAAAAAAAAACTGTCTAGGAACTGACCAGTTGGGCCTTCCCAAAGGTAGACACATTTGGGAAGACTCAAAACCAATGCAACTGATGATTGTGACTTAAAAAACACAGGAGATAACAATATCTTGTCCAGGTGAGAATAATTAACTATGACTTTCCCTTTATAGTTCATTGAAGCTAAGCTCTCAAAGTCCAGACAGAATACCAGGATACTACAAACTCCTATTATAATGAGTTGTATTATAATAATCAATATTACTATAATACATATAAATATTATTATAATCTTATCTTTTATTTTTTGCTGTTTGCAATAAGCAAGGCAACAAGCCTACTCATTACTCTTTTGTTCTCCACATCGCCAATGCTGATTATTTCCGAAACAGATACTCATCTTAAAATGAGCCCATTTCTACTAAGAAGGAATTAAGCTTTTTTATTTAGGAAAACTTTGGAAGAATGTATGGATATTCTTAGCTAAACCCAATGGAAGCATCACCAGCAACCATCTACAGCAGCACCTCCCAAAATGCAAACAAAGAGACACCATGTTTATAAATTGTGTGGTTAAATATATTTGGGAAACACTGGCTTTGGAAAAGGTCAAACACCACTCCTCATGCTAGATTCCACATAGACTTTGATAGGCTTATATGCAATGAGCACCTGAAGAGCTGGAAATCTTACATATATTTCCCAAATATATTTGATCAGGACCCTTTTTAAAAAAAAATGGAACCCTTTTCTGAAGCAGTGTTCCACAGACTACAGTTTGGGGTAGGCTGATATAAATATAACAAAATGTTAAAATAGGACACTTCAAGTTCAGCTGAAGCCACAGAATAATAGGAATCAACTGGTCCCATATTCCAAGATGAGGTGCTGTATCATCCCAGCAGGACCTGCAAAGGAGATGTCTAAGACCCAGGTCTGCACCCCTTAGCTGAGTACATCTCTGCATAGCATAAAAAAGATGCTGAATATACTATCAGAGGAGCTTGGAATTGGGAATTAAGGATTTCTTTTTATTTTATTTTATTTTATTTTTGAGATGAAGTGTCTCTCTGTCACCCAGGCTGGAGTGCAATGGCGTGATCTCGGCTCACTGCAATCCTCCGCCTCCTGGGTTCAAGTGACTCTCCTGCCTCAGCCTCCCGAGTAGCTGGTATTACAGGCACCTGCCACCACGCCTGGCTAATTTTTGTATTTTTAGTAGAGATGGGGTTTCACCATGTTGGCCAAGCTGGTCTCAAACTCCTGACCTCAGATTATCTGCCCCGCTTAGCCTCCTGAAGTGCTGGGATTACAGGTGCGAGCCACCGTGCCTGGCAAGGATTTCTTTAAAGAGAATTTTCAAGTGTACTTGCAATGCTTCCCTCCAATGGAAAAGTATCAGGGCTATGGTACTCCCTTTATTTCTAGCAAATGAGAGGGACTTTGGTAGTGTACTCGGATAGCTTGGTAGGTGTCCCTGCATTTTAAGGGCCACAGTGAACAGATACCCATCTTACATAAGTCTAAGAAAGTTAATAAGTGAAAGAAAGACTATGGCTAAAGCTGCTCGCTAGGTGGCTAAACAAAAGAGACTAAACTCACATTTGTGTTAAAAGCACCAATGGCTTTCTATAAAGTATCTGAGGGCAATCCTGTCATTCTGTGACCCGAAACCCCACTGCAAGAAGGAGAAAGAGAACCACTACCTCGAATTTTCATGGCATCTTCAGGTCCAGCATCTCAATTGACACATCCCTACAAGGTCACTGGGTAGCAATGACTCTTCCCACTTGACAAAGGAAAAAACTGAGGATCAAATCTGACTTGACTTATCTAATGTCTGAAAGCTCAGGCAATGACACGACCCAAATTTTAGTACTCTTGCAGGTCCTGCTGGGGTGATCTAGCACCTCATCTTGGAATGTGCGACCAGTTGATTCCTATTAATTGTGGCTTCAGCTGAACTTGAAGAGTCCCATTTTAACATTTTGTCACATTTGAAACTCCTTGTTCAGTGGTTTTACAAACATACAGTAGTCCCCATTTGTCTGTAGAGGATACATCAGGACCACTAGTGGATGCCTGAAACCACATGTAATACTGAACCCTATAGACAGACCTTCCATCCTCAACTTATAATGAGTTGGCCTACAATTTTTCAAATTTACTACAGTACAAAAATGATATACATTTGGTGTGTTCTCCACTTACTATTGATAGTATGTATACTATGTTTTTCCTATACATTCAGACCTATGTTAAAGTTTAATTTATAAATTTGGCATGATAAGAGATTTACAATAACAATAATAAAATAGAACAATGATAACAATATACTATAATAAAAGTTATATGAATACAGTCTTTCTCTCTCTCACAAAACATCTTATTTTTGGACCACAGTTGATCGCGGGTAACTGAAACTGTGGAAAGCAAAAACGCAGATAAGGGAAGCCTACAATACATGCTATTTTCTTTAAAAGACAGGATAAGGGGTCACTTGCAAACACTGGAATCCATTTCTCTAACATGATTGGAAAGGACTTCATAGTGAATACAAATGAAACAATTACAACCGTTAGGCAAGGTTTGTAGATAGCAACATCAGCTTTAAAATAGAGTCAAAAGCAGCATGAAAACAATATGACCCCAGGCAGAGAGGATTAAAGCCATGCTCCAAACCCAGGCTGGCAGCTCTTTACAGCTGGAAGGGTTTTGTTGTTTTTTGTTGTTTTTTTTTTACCCTTAAATAATTTTAGGAGGAGGGTCTCTTTGATTACACTAAAACAAATAAAATCTTGTGTACGAGGAATTCTTTTGGTATAAAGCACAAGGCCTATTACTACTTTTTTTTTGCTGGCATAAAATCTAAGAAAAGCCTCAAGGTGCAAATGATCTGCAGTCTATTTAACATCATGGTTTTTTATTTTTATGGGACCTCATTATTGCTCCTTACCCTAAATTATAGGTACATTCTTGGCTCCATTTCCCACTGTGCTGCAAGCTCCAAATACTGTGTTATTTGTCTATATTTCCAAATACTCTTCAATACTTCTTCAATCAAACATTTGTCATCTCATAGATGGGATATGTTGAACCAAGGCAAGGATCTATGGAACCCTTAAGTTAAGCCACTGCTATAGGCCCAGTTCTCAACCAGAAGTGCCATATGTCTATCAAAATTATGAAGGAAAATTCCCAGGTTGCAGCATTTTACAAAAATGGAGTCCTCTGCTCCATGTTAAACTAGCATTTAAATGTCCAGGTTTTCCCTGGAAAACAGATTTAGGGGAATAATCGAAGCAAACTCTCCCAGCCTTGCAAGAGACCTAGACAGCCAAATACAAGAAGCAAAAGAACACCTGGGAAATTCATCACAAAAAGATCTTTGCCTAAGAACATTGTCATCAGGTTATCCAAATTTAAGATGAAGGAAAGAATCTTAAGAGCTATGAGACAGAAGCACCAGGTAACCTATAAAGGAAAACCTATCAGATTAACAGCAGATTTCTCAGCAGAAACCCTACAAGCTAGAAGGGATTGGGGAACTATCTTCAGGCTCCTCGAACAAAACAATTATCAGACAAGAATTTTGTATCTAGCAAAACTAAGCATCATATATGAAGGAAAGATACAGTTGTTTTCAGACAAACAAATGCTGAGAGAATTCGCCATTACCAAACTACCACAACAAGAACTGATACAAGGAGCTCAAAATCTTGTAACAAATCCTGGAAGCACATCGAAACAGAACCTCTTTAAAGCATAAATCACACAGGACCTATAAAACAAAAATACAAGTTAAAAAGCAAAAACAAAAAACCAAGTACATGGGCAACAAAGAGCATGATAAAAGCAACAGCACCTCACATTTCAATACTAACGTTTAATGTAAATGGCCTAAATTCTCCACTTAAAAGATACAGAACAGCAGAATGGATAAGAACCCAGCAACCAACTATCTGCTGCCTTCAGGAGACTCACCTAACACATAAGAACTCACATAAACTTAAAGTGAAGGAGCGGAAAAAGGCATTTCATGCAAATGGACACCAAAAACAAGCAGGGGTAGCTATTCTTATATCAGACAAAACAAACTATAAAGCAACAGTGTTAAAAGAGACAAACAGGGACAGTATATAATGGTAAAGACCTTGTCCAACAGGAAAATATCACAATCCTAAACATACATGCACCTAACACTGGTGCTCCCAAATTTATAAAACAATTACTAATAGACCTAAGAAATGAGATAGACAGCAACACAATAATAGTGGGGGACTTCAATACTCCACTGACAGCACTAGACAGGTCATCAAGACAGAAAGTCAACAAAGAAACAATGAATTTAAACTACACCTTGGAATAAATGGACTCAACAAATATATACAAAACATTTCACCCAACAACCACAGAATACACATTCTATTCAACAGCGCATGGAACTTTCTCCAGGATAGACCATATCACAGGCCATAAAACGAGCCTCAATACATTTAAGAAAATTGAAATTATATCATGTACTCTCTCAGACCACAGTGGAATAAAACTGGAAATCAACTCCAAAAGGAATCTTCAAAACCATGCAAATACATGGAAATTAAATAACCTGCTCCTGAATGAGCATTGGGTCAAAAACGAAATCAAAATGGAAATTTAAAAAAGTCTTCAAACTGAATGACAATAATGACACAACCTATTGAAATCTCTGGGATTCAGCAAAGGCAGTGCTAACAGGAAAGTTCATAGCCCTAAACGCCTACATCAAAAAGTCTGAAAGAACACAGAAAAACAATTTACAGTAACACCTCAAGAAACCAGAGAAACAAGAACAAACCAAATCCAAACCCAGCAGAAGGAAGGAAATAACCAAGATCAGAGCAGAACTAAATGAAATTGAAACAAAAATAATACAAAAGATAAATGAAACAAAAGGCAGGTTCTTTGAAAAGAAAAATAAAATTGATAGACCATTAACAAGATTAACCAAGAAAAGAAGAGAGAAGGTCCAAACAACTTCACTAAGAAATGAAAAATGGAGATATTACAACTGAGACCACTGAAATACAAAAGATCATTCAAGGCTACTATGAACACCTTTGTGCACATAAAGGAAAACCTAGAAGAGATGGATCAATTCCTGGAAAAATACAACACTCTTAGCTTAAATCAGGAAGAATTAGATACCCTGAACAGACAAATAACAAGCAGCAAGATTGAAATGGTCATTTAAAAATTACCAGCCAGGCATGGTGGCTCACGCCTGTAATCTCAGCACTTTGGGAGGCTGAGGCAGGTGGATCACTAAGGTCGGGGCAGTTGGATCACCTGGGGTCTGGAGTTCAAGACCAGCCTGATGAACATGGAGAAACCCCGTCTCTAATAAAAGTACAAAATTAGCTGGGCGTGGTGGCACATGCCTGTAATCCCAGCTACTTTCGAGGCTGAGGCAGGGGAGTCACTTGAACCTGGGAGGCAGAGGTTACGGTGAGCTGAGATCATGCCATTGCACTCCAGCTGGGGCAACAAGAGCAAAACTCCATCTCAAAAAAAAAATTAAAAATTAAAAAAATTTAAAAAACAATAACAACAACAAAAAGTCCAGGACCAGACAGGTTCACAGCAGAATTCCACCAGACATTCAAATAAGAGTTAGTACCAATCCTTTTGACACTATTCCACAAGATAGAGAAAGAAGGAAACCTCTCAAATTCATTCTATGAAGCCAGCATCACCCTAATACCAAAACCAGGAAAGCACATAACCAAAAAAGAAAACTACAGATTGATGTCCTTGATGAACATAGATGCTAAAATACTTAACAAAATACTAGCTAACCAAATCCAACAACATACCAAAAAGAAAATCCACTATGATCAAGTGGATTTCATACCAGGGATGCAGGGATGGTTTAACATATGCAAGTCAATAAATGTGATACCCCACATAAACAGAATTAAAAACAAAAATCACATGATCATCTTAACAGATGCAGAAAAAGGACTCAATAAAATCCAGCATCTCTTTATGATTAAAACTCTCAGCAAAATCGGCATACAAGGGACATACCTTAATGTAATAAAAGCCATCTATGACAAACTCACAGCCAACATAATACTGAATGAGGAAAAGTCGAAAGCATTTCCTCTGAGAACTAGAACAAGACAAGGATGCCCATTCTCACTGCTCCTCTTCAACATAATACTGCAAGTCCTAGCCAGAGCAATCAGACAAGAGAAAGAAATAAAGGGCATCCAAATCGGTAAAGAGGAAGTCAAACTGTCACTGTTTGCTGACGATATGATCATTTACCTTGAAAACCCTAAGGACTCCTCCAGAAAACTTGTAGAACTGACAAAATAATTCAGCAAAGTTTCTGGATACAAGATTAATGTACATAAATCAGTAGCTCTTCTACACACCAACAGCAACCAAGCCAAGAATCAAATCAAGAACTCAACCTCTTTTACAATAGCTGCAATAAAAATAAAATACTTAGGAATATACCTAACAAAGGAGTCGAAAGACCTCTACAAGAAAAACTACAAAACACTGCTGAAAGAAATCACAGATTTCTAAACACAGACACAAACAAATGGAAACACATCCCATGCTCATGGATGGGTAGAATCAATATTGTGAAAATGACCATACTGCCAAAAGAAATCTACAAATTCAACACAATCCCCATCAGAATACCACCATCATTCTTCACAGAATTAGAAAAAACAATTCTAAAATTCTTATGGAACCAAAAAAGAGTCTGCATAGCCAAAGCAAGCCTAAGCCAAAAGAACAAATCTGGGGGCATCACACTACCTGTTTTCAAACTATAGTATAAGGCCATAGTCATCAAAACAGCATGGGACTGGTATAAAAACAGGCACTCAGACCAATGGAACAGAATAGAGAACACAGAAATAAACCCAAATACTTACAGCCAACTGATCTTTGACAAAGCAAACAAAAACATAAAGTGGGGAAAGACACCCTTTTCAACAAATGGTGCTGGGATAACTGGCTAGCCACATGTAGGAGAACTGTATCCTCATCTCTTACCTTATACAAAAATCAACTCAAGATGGATTAAGGACTTAAACCTAAGACCTGAAACTATAAAAATTCTAGAAGATAACATTGGAAAAACCCTTCTAGACATTGACTTAGGCAAGGATTTCATGACCAAGAACCCAAAAGCAAATGCAATAAAAACAAAGATAAATAGCTGAGACCTAATTAAACTAAAGAGCTTTTGCACAGCAAAAGGAACAGTCAGCAGAGTAAACAGACAACCCGCAGAGCGGAAGAAAATCTTCACAATCTATACATCTGACAAAGGACTAATATCCAGAATCTACAATGAACTCAAACAAATCAGTAAGAAAAAAAAATCCAAACAAAAAGTGGGCTAAGGACATAAATAGACAATTCTCAAAAGAAGATATACAAATGGCCAACAAACATATGAACAAATGCTCAACATTACTAATGATTAGGGAGATGCAAATCAAAACCACAATGCAATACCATCTTACTCTTGCAAGAATGGCCATAATCAAAAAATCAAAAAACAGTAGATGTTGGCATGGATGCAGTGAACAGGGAACACTTCTACACTGCAGGTGGAAATGTTAACTAGTACAGCCACTATGAAAAACAGTGCAGAGATTCCTTAAAGAACTAAAAGTAGAACTACCATTTGATCCAGCAACCCCACTACTGGGTATCTAGCCACAGGAAAAGAAGTCATTATTTGAAGACATGTACATGCATGTTTATAGGAGCACAATTCACAATTGCAAAATTGTGGAACCAACCCAAAAGTCCATCAATCAACAAGTGGATAAAGAAACTGTGGTGTGTATGTGTGTGTGTGTGTGTGTGTATATGTGTCTGTGTATATATATATATGATGGAATACTATGCAGCCATAAAAAGGAATGAATTAACAGCATTTGCAGTGACCTGGATGAGATTGGAGACTATTATTCTAAGTGATGTAACTCAGGAATGGAAAACCAAACATCGTATGTTCTCACTGATATATGGGAGCTAAGCTATGAAGATGCAAAGGTATAAGAATAATACAATGGACTTTGGGGACTTCGGGGGAAGGATGGGAGGGGGGTGAGGGATAAAAGACTACAAATATGGTGCAGTGTATACGTGGGTGATGGGTGCACCAAAATCTCACAAATCACCACTAAAGGACTTACTCATGTAACCAAATACCACCTGTACCCCAATAACTTATGGGGAAAAAAAGTTAAACGTCCAGGTTTTCATATTCTTGCATCTTTACTCAGCAAGTTATGCCATAATTACAAAATGAGCCATCTTTTTGCAAAGATTTAATTAATATCCTTTTTCCCTCTTCCCATGCCCCTCTCCTAATCCTTGACACCCCACCAAGCTCCTAAGGCTCCTAGTTCCCCCAACATGGAAAAATTCCCTGGAAATTTTTACATAAACTTTTCTAAATTGTTACAATTTGGGGTCAAAATTTCCCTAGCCTTATCAAACAAGTAGTTTAAAGTAATAACCACACTAGAATAGCAATAATAATCCCTAACATCTATATAGTTTTTAGATCACTCTAATTTATGTCAAGTAAAATGGTAAAGTGCTAAACAAACAAAAGATATTATTCCCATTATCATGTTAAAGTTGTCCCTTTCTCTGTCAAAAATCTCACTTAAGCTGTGAGCTTGGGTTTAGATATCAACTCAGCGAAATTTTTCCCAACCCCACAAACAGAGTTAATTAATCCCTTCTTTGCGCTCTCCTAGGCCCTTATGTATACTACTCTGAATAGCCTATCCCATGTCACTGGAGTTAGTTCTACACATATTTTCACTAAATATTCCCTTAGGGGAGTGATTCCCTATCTCCAGCTCTTAGAGTTTCTAAGAACTAGAAAAATTTTGTTGGAGTAAGCCATCAACAACCCTATAAATATGGAAGTCATGCAATCATTATCCCTTTTTTAAGACAAAGCAAACTGGGCCTTAAAAAGGTGAAGTGATCTTCCCAAAGTTATTAGAGCTAGTTAAGAGGAAATCAGAACTTGAATCCTGATACCCTAAGTTCCAGTGATTGCTTGCTGACATTTCACTCCTTGTCTTTGAGAACATTTTATATATAACAGAACATTCACTGTAAGCTCAAAACAACATAGCTATGGTCATTTCGTTTGACTTAACCCAAAGAATAAATAACTTTGCCTTTAAGAAACAAGTTCTACCCTTCTTTTATGGAAAAAGGTTGTTATGCCAAGAAACTAGAAAGGAAAAAGAAAGAAAGGAGGTGGGGGAGGGGAAAAGGAATGAACAAAGGCAGAGAAAGAGTAAGCAAAAGTATTCCATGTTATCTAGATCTGCCTTTCTAATTTTACCTACCACACTACCCCTCACTCATCCTATGCTCCAGTTAAACTGGTCTACTTGTGGCTGTCTTAAGTTTAAGGAACTAAAAAAAATTGACTTGTATATTAATCTTGCATCCCGTAACTTGCTAAATTCTCCTGTTGCTTCTAATAGCTTTATGTACATTCCATTGAATTTTCTACAGAGATGATAATTTCATCTGCAGATAAAGACAGTTTTACTTCTTCCTTTCCAATCTGGATGCTTTTTTCTTTCTTTCTTTCTTTCTTTCTTTCTTTTTCTTTTTTTTTTTAAGCTTACTCCACAGGCTGAAACCTCTAGCACAATGCTAGGTCGATGTTAGCAAGCACATTTGTACACTTTTTAATAACAAAAATGATTGAGTATTTTGCAGGCATTGAGTGAAGCTCATGGAAGTTAAAGGTAGGAATTAATCCCCACCCTAATGATATCATGACTTTGTGGAGGTGCTCTGTCTGCTGGTAAAACAGAAAATCAGATAAGTCAGGAAAAATAAGGTTAGGACAGGTCATTCAATAAAAGCAACAACAGTAGCAAGAAAAGACTTAGTACTTATAGAAGGATCAATATGGGCCAAGCACTATTGAAAGTTCCTGATATGTATTAACTCATCTAAATCTTCCAACTTACCCCCATTTTCTAGGTAGAAATCAAAGACAAAAGAAAGATTGCTCTAAAAGGGGGGAGGGTGGAAGGAGGGTAAGGGTTGAAAAATTAACCTTTGGGTGCAATGTTCGACATTTGGGTGATAGGTACATTTGAAGCCCAACCCCACCAGGGGGTACAAACAAGCACATGTACCCCCTGAATCTAAAACAAAAATAAATAAATAAAAAAGATTACTAACTTTTGTCTCCATAGCGAATTTTCTTAAATGCTAGAATAAATTGCCTCTGGTAACCATCTCTTCATTAATGGGTATTGAATGTTCACTCTTTGCTAAGTACTATGTTACTTTCAATTAATTTAACTATTGAAATAATCCTATTTTATAAGTGAAGGAACTGAGATTCAGAGTGATCAAGTGACTGGCCCAAGGTCACCCAGCTAACAAGATTGAAACCAAAGTGTTCTGACTTCAAATTCAATACTCTCTCCACCACCTGTTCACACAGCACTTGACAGCTTACAAAAATCACGATCACATTTGTGCCTTGAATGTCAGCTAAAGGAATTGAGATTTTATTCACTAGCCCGTGGATAACCTTTGTCTGTTTTTGAAAGGAGGAAAATGAAAGAGAAAGGTGTTTTTGAGAGGCTATGGCAGTGTCATGTTCCATGGGTTTGTTGGAGCAAGCCTTCAAGCACAGGGTTAGGAGCCTCTCTGGTCCCCTCTGAACTCGTGAGTCCTTCCCTTCAAACTCATTTGCCAGTCGGGAGAAGTCCTGCTTTAAATAATGTTTCTGGAGGGAACTCCCAGAAGAACAGAGATAATAAAAGTACTTCTTATGTCACTTCTTCTCCCTGCATTTAACTTTCGGGAATATTTTTGTTAACTGAGAAGAGCACACCAAGGAACCATTATCACTGATACAAGGAGAAAATGGATGGTAGATTTCCTCAGCCACGTCCCGTCAGTGTCAACAATTTAACTAAACATATAATAGTCATAACCTCATCAGTGTTAAATTTTCTAGGTTTCTGGCACATATCTCTTCATCTCCCTCATTAAGTGTATAGAGTGTTCTTTGGTACATTTGCTCAGTGTGGGGATTTCACTTTCAACTGGCACATATCGCAGTAGGGGAATGATTTTTCTGCCTTAAGTAGTTAGCAAAATAAGAGAGTATATGAAATGGATCAATGCCCTAAGCCAGGTACTTGGCATGTAATGCTAGATAAGCTTGACCCCATCCATCACAATCCTGCCCACTCACCAGGGGTGGGTCCAGCACAAATAAGCCAACCAAGTTTGAAATATAGAGAGTTTCTCTGTTTCCATTATCTTCTTGCTCCATGTCCCATACTATCCCTTAGATGGGGACTTCCTTCATTCAGAATTGGAGTCCTGGGGTCACCATTGTTATACCCCTATCAGATAGCTACTCCTAAAGAAACTCCCCAAACCCAAATCTATCCTGGTCCCCCTTCATTTAATCCTGATTTTTCTTTTCTTTTTTTTCTTTCTTTTTTTTTTTTTTTTTGAGACAGTCTCGCTCTGTCACCCAGGCTGGAGTGCAATGGTGCAATCTCGGCTCACTGCAACCCCCGCCTCCCAGACTCAAGCAGTTCTCCTGCCTCAGCCTCCTGAGTAGCTGGGACTATAGGCACACAACACCGCATCCAACTAATTTTTGTATTTTCAGTAGAGACGAGGTTTCACCTTGTTGCCCAGGCTGGTCTTGAACTCCTGATGTCCAGTGATCCACCTGCCTCAGCCTCCCAAGGTGCTCGGATTACAGGCATAAGCCACCGCACCCAGCCCATTTAATCCTGATTTTAACATGTTAGCATGCTGTGCTTAACTATCTTAGATGAAAATGATTGTAAAACAATATTCAGGACATTAATCAGGCAATTATTTAAGCAATAAGAAATTTGGTCTGACCTTTCTTCCAGGGGTATCTGCATTTTAAAAGAGTACCCAGAATCAGAAATGTCTTAACTTACAGAAAAAGTTCAACTGTAGCAGGTGAGGGAGGGAGGGGATTTTGGAGTTTCGGGAGGATAGCTCTTCCCAGCATCCACCAAATATGTCCTGTGAGAAATTTCCAACCCCACAAATACATTTGTACCTCAGTATCCTCACTTACAATGTAAGAATATAATACTGACTTCACAGAACTATGGGGATTAAACAAGTTGGTTAGTAATTGTTATAAAACTTTCAGGAAGCTATATAGTACTACACAGAAGTGAGAATGTTCATGACTTCTGTGCTTTGCCTTTTATATAGGTAACTTACTTGATCTGCCTACACAGGGTCTGAAGAGACTGGAAGCCACAATTAATCTGTCCAACTACAGATTAATTATCCTGTCCCTACTTCTTAAAGATATAGCTCCTGTATCTTAGATGAGCTAAAGAGAAGCCACCTTGAACACTGGCAGCAGAGGTCCTCAGGTACGCATTCATAGGGCTGTCATACCAAGACCATGTGAACCAAGGAAGTCAGAAATGCCACTAGTGCTGGGCATGGTGGCTCATGCCTGTAATCCCAGCACTTTGGGAGGCTGAGGCAGACAGATCACCTGAGGTCAGGAGTTCAAGACCAGCCTGACCAACATGGAGAAACCCCGTCTCTCCTAAAAATACAAAATTAGCTAGGCATGGTAGCACATGCCTGTAATCCCACCTACTCAGGAGGCTGAGGCAGGAGAATTGCTTGAACCTGGGAGGTTGTGATGAGCCAAGATCACGCAATTGCACTCCAGCCTGGGCAACAAGAGCGAAACTGTGTCTCAAAAAAAAAAAACGAAAAGAAAAAGAAATGCCACTGGACTAATCCAAGGGCAACAAGATGCTCTTGGTCCTTAGATTAATAACTAATTCAAGAATGATGGTACATGAGCAAAGGTAAAACTTGCTGCTATTTCACTTTGAAGCAAAGCTCTACTCCTAGCCTTAACAAATTTTTCTATTATTATCCAAAATTGATTTTCATAGACTTTCAAAAGCCGCTATCTTCTAACCAAGATATTAAGGCATCAGTGTATGCCTTCTTTTACTACCTTCCATTCATAGGGTCCTTTGACTATTAGAAGTCTACCTGATTACTTATGAAAGTGGTCAGTCCAAGGTCTTTGGGGAAAATTAAACCACGGGAATATGGGGATCTCTTCAATTCTTGATCAGAGCAAACTGAAGGATAGTACTGAAGGGCATAGAAAGCATCTTAGTGCATCTCCTTTATTTTACAGAGGAAACTGAGGCCTGGGCTTACAGCCACATGCTGGTGTTATGAGAGAGATTCAAGATACAGACTTGGATCTAGTGTACTACCTATCCACTCTACCAAGTAGCTTCCCCTTCCCTCTGCTGTGAATGTCATCAGCACTAATGTAACCAGTCTTATCATTCCCTAGAAGTTAATGAATGTCTCATATTCTCACTCACATTGCAACCTTCTCCCTCTCCTACCAAGGGTCTTCTCCTATGTCTTCTTCAGGTTTCAGGATAGTGCTGTGGACTAATAAGCCTTTACTCAACATTTTTTCAATGACCAATGGAATGAATGATGAAATAACTACTCAAGTACTTGTTACCAGCATTAGTCTGGTCTGTTAGCTGAGGCTCCAATGTTCTCTGCCTTCGGATAAAACCACAATGACAAAATGGTGTGGTGGACAGTTTCTGCACCTAGCTCTATGGGTGACCTGTGGTGTGTTCTGTGGCTGACTGTCACAGGAGCCCAAGTGGATGGGCTGGGAGAACAGTGAAGAGGCCTCACAATGGAGACTAGAGGAATGCTGTCCCTTGCCGAACATCTGTGTGCTGATGAGACTGATGACAGGAGGCAGAGCACACAGTTCCAGCAGGACGCCAAACATCTGGGCTCAAAACCAAGCAAC